>NW_028089677.1:511107-525873 GCF_014824575.4 Sturnira hondurensis
GTTTTCCACTCGTGGCTGTTTCTTTCCCCCTTCTGGTACCCCTATAATTCGGATGTTGGAACGTTTAAAGATGTCCTGGAGGTTCCTAAGCCTCTCCTCATTTTTTTGAATTCTCATTTCTTCATTCCTTTCTGGTGGGATGTTTTGTTCTTCCTTCTGGTCCATTCCATTGATTTGAGTCCCAGTTTCCTTTCCATCACTATTGGTTTCCTGTGCATCTCCCTTCATTTCAATTAGTTTAGCCTTCATATGTTCCTCTAATTTGTGACTATGTTCCTCTAATTTGTGACTATAATCTACCAGTTCTGTGAGCATCCTGATAAATAGTGTCTTGAATTGTGCTTCTGAGAGGCTGTCAATTTCTCAGTCGCTTAGAGTTATTGGTTCTGGGACTTTGAGTTCTTCTTGCACCATCTTTTGTGCTGTTCGTGCCTATTCTGTAGCAGGATCAGAGCCCTAAAGTGTTCACTAGAACAGGGCAACTAAGTCGCTGGGTTGTGAGGGCAGGGTCAAAGAGGGACTATGGCGTCCTGTCCGCCGCCTGCTGCCACGGCCCTCACCAGTGCCGCATTGCTGCGGTCACCGGGCCCACGCGTTTTGTTCCACTGCACGCGAGTGTGCCACCACCGTCAGCCCTCACCCCCTGGGGCCTGCGTGGTCTGTCTCACTGTGCGCGAATGTGCGACCATGGTCAGTCTGCCCCGCACCCCAATTGGTTCCGGGCTGCCTGCGTGCCTGAGTCGGGGGACCTGTCCAGCCTGACTCTGCTCGCTGCTGGCTCCGCCCCTCTTACTGTCCCGTTGAACGGTTAGATGTAGTCGGACTTCCGTATAATTCAATTTTCTGTCCTTTGGTTGTGTCTTTGTTTCTCCAAACCTTTGTTGTTTTCAAACTTGGTTGTGGGAGAAGGCACAGTGTTTCCACCTATGCCTCCATCTTGGCGGAAGTCCTGGTGAAATCTTTAGGGTTCTTTTTATATAGTATTTTATCATTTGTGAATAATGACAGTTTTGCTTCTTTCTTTTTAATTTGGATGCCATTTACTTCTTCTTGTCTGATTGCTGTGGCTAAGACTTCTAGAAATATGTTGAGAAAGATTGGTAAAAGTGGACATTCCTGTCTTGTTTCTGATCTTAAGGAAAAGGC
Organism: Sturnira hondurensis; assembly: GCF_014824575.4. Lineage (NCBI taxonomy): Eukaryota > Metazoa > Chordata > Mammalia > Chiroptera > Phyllostomidae > Sturnira > Sturnira hondurensis. The sequence goes on from NW_028089677.1 coordinate 512,254, forward strand.
TTTTAGCTTCTCATTCCTGAGTATGATGTTTGCTATGAATTTGTCATATGTGGCCTTCATTATGTTGAAGTATGTTCCCTCTAATTCCAATATGCTGAGAGTTTTCATCATAAATAGGTGCTGGACTTTGTCAAATGCTTTTTCTGCATCTGTAGATATGATCATATAAATCCTATTCTTCACTTTTTTATGAATCATTTGTAGATATTGAATCAAACTTGCATCTTAGGAATAAATTCCACTTGATCATGATGTATGATCTTTTTAATGTATTGATCAATTCAATTTACTATTTTTTGTTGAGTATTTTCATATGTATGTTCATCAAGGATATTGGCCTCTAATTAACTTTCTTTCTTTCTTTCTTTCTTTCTTTCTTTCTTTCTTTCTTTCTTTCTTTCTTTCTTTCTTTCTTTCTTTCTTTCCTCTCATTTGTTTATTTCTATCCCCCCCTCTCTCTTTCTTTCTCTTTTTTCTTTCCTCTCTCTCTTCTTTTTTTCTGTCTCTCTCTCTGTCTCTCTTTCTTTCTCTCTTTTTCCTTTCTTTTATTTTTATTTGTTTGTTTGTTTGTTTCTTTTTTTTTTGGTAGTGTTTTTGTCTGGTTTTGGAATTAGGATAATGCTGGCCTTGTGAAAAGAGCTGGGGGGCCTTTCCTCCTCTTGAAATTTTTTTGGATAATATGAGAAGGACAGGTGTTAATTCTCTTTGAATATTTTGTAAAATTTATCTGTGAAGCAATCAGGTGTAGGGCTTTTGCTTTGGGGGGAGGTTTTTGATTACTGATTTGATTTTGTTAGTAGTTATTGGTCTGTTCAGATTCTCTGTTTTTACTTGACTCAGTTTTGGAAGATCGTGTTTCTAGGAATTTATTCATTTCTTACAGAATTTCCAATTTGTTGGCAGATGATGATTGTTCATACTATTTTTTAAAATAATCCTCTGTATTTCTGTAGAGTCACTTGTCACTTCTCTTGTTTCCTTTATTGATTTTAATTATGTGGGTGTTCCCTCTCTCTTTCCTGGATGAGTTGGGCTAAAGGATTATTCATTTTATTTATCTTTGCAAAGAAGACAATCTTGGTTTCATTGATCTTGTGGTTTTTTTAGACTATTTTGTTATTCTGATCTTTATTATTTCCTTCCCTCTTGTCACTTTGGTCTTTGTTGTTCTTTTTCTAGTTCATTTATGTGTAAGGATAGATTGTTTATTTGATTTTTTTGTTTGTTTCTTGAGGTTGACTTATATTGCTATGAAATGTCAGTAGGCCTGCTTTTGTTGTGTCACATGGATTTTGGGTAGTTGTGTTTCCACTTTCATTCATGTCAAAGTATCCTTAGATTTCTTTCTTGATCTCATTGTTGATCCATTCATTGTTTAGTGACATGTCATTTAGCCATGTGTTAGTGTGTTTTTCAGTTTTTTCTTCATTTCATGTTTTATAGCACTGAAGTTAGAGAAGATGTCTGATATGAGTTTAATCTTCTTAAATTTATTGAGACTTGTTTTGTGGCCTAATACATGCTCTGTACTGAAAAATGTTCCATGTGTATTTGAAAAAAATGTATATTCTACTGCTTTTGGTGAAATGCTTAAAAAATATTAATTAAATCCATGTGGTTTAATATGTCATTTAATGCTGCACTTTTCTTGTTGATTTTCTGTCTGGAAGATCTATCTGTTGATTTCAATTGTATCTTAAAATTCCTTACAATGACTGCATTACTGTTGATCTCTCCCTTTAGGTTCATCAAGATTTGCTTTACATATTTACGCGCTCCTAATTTTGGTACCTCAATGTTTACAAGGGCTATACCCTCTTGTTAGACTAACCTTTTTATCATTATGTAGTATCCTTTTTTGTCTTTAGCTATAGTCTTTGTTTTATAGTCTATTTTGTCTGATGTCAGTGTTGATACTCCAGCTTTTGTGTTTGTTGTTTCTATTTTTATAAAACAGCTTTTCTTATCCCTTTTCTTCAGTCTGTAGGTTTTTTCTTTTCCATTTTAAGTGGGTCTCTGGTAGACAGCATACATATGGGTGTGGTTTTCTTACCCATCTGCCACTCTGTGTTTTTTAATCAGAGCGTTTATCAATTTATATCTCAAGTGATTATTGATAGATACATAGTCATTGCTATTTTATTATTCATATTTATTTTTCTTCTCTTCTTCCTGAAGAAATCTCTCTAACATTTCACATAATACTGGCTTGGTTAGTGGTGATGAATTTCATTAGCTTTTTATTGTCTGGTATGTATGTGTTTGTTTCTAAGTGTGGTATATTCATTAGGTGTGTGCTGTATGGAGCTCACATTCTAAAGTAGATTTACCTCTTAAAATTGACTCAAACTTAGAAAAAATACTTAGATGTTAGGTTTGTGGCTCTGGAGCCAGACATCTTAGGAATAAATTCTAGCTCTGAAACTTAACTATTTATATAAATTAGGAAAAATTGTTTCACCTTTTTGTCTCAGTTTCCTTATCTGTGAGAAGGTGATTTTAATAAGTTTTTTAAAAAAAACAGTATTTTTATCACTGTTCAAGTACAGCTTTCTGCCTTTTCCCCCTACCTCTGCCTACCACCCCTCCCCTGTTTCCACCCCCACCCTGTTGTTGTCCATGTGTCCTTTATAATTGTTCATGCAAACCCTTCACCCTTTTCTCCTATAATACCCTCCCCTCTCCCCTCTGGTCACTGTCCGCCTGTTCTCAATTTCAGTATCTTTGGCTATACAGTGTGTGCTTGTTTGTTTTGTTGATTAGGTTCCTGTTAAAGGTGAGATCATATGGTATTAACTTCTACTTCATGAATTTCTTAGGAGTATTATTTACAATAACATGAATAATGCTCACAGAACTTTGCCCTCTCACATTTTATATATACCAAAAGCTATCATCATCATCATAATCACCGTCATTTTGTTAATCACCATCTGGATGCATGCTGTATCAATCAAGAGATCTTTTTTTGCCACACATGAAGCCAGCATTGATTAGGACATTAGAGTTTATAAATAGTTTCCCCATGTGACTTAGGCCATCAACATGAGACCTGGGCATGCAGACAGATGTGGTTAGGATACACCACCCTCCAGAGGTCTGGCCCTATGTTGCCTGAGCATGACTCTCATCTTTCTGCTCAGGCTACTACAAAAGGTTTAGTTATAAGGGAGTGGCCAGAATATTAATTCCTTGGCTCACACAGGTAAGTCTTACTCAGCAGTAGAACACTGATTCTTAAAGTAACAGGCCTAAGGGATCATATGGTTCATGACTCTATTGATGTAGTAACCAAATAACCAATCAACATGATTTAGATATGGGTAGTAAGTTGGCAGCATGTTTAAAACCTCAAAGGACTGGCTTGCTTGCCTTGACTGTGTGAACTCAATGACTAGAGTTCAATTTAATAAGAAAATTTTGCTAGGCAAATGATTGGCTTTCTAGGTCTTCTGTTATCAGGGATGGATAGGGAGCAAACATGACTGGGATCTAGAGTAGAAAGACAAGGCAAATCAAAACTATGTATCTGCCCCACATTGGAAAGTTACAGAAATAATTGTGATCATTTCTTTCCCAGTTTATTTTGATTCATCTGTCTATAATCTGGTTAGTGTTTAACCCTTCCTTTAAAGTGTTCAGTTCTTTTAGAATCACCCTGAGCTTCATACTAAGTGTTATTGTACTTCCATTCTCCAGAACCAGCACCAAATATGTTCAAGGGTTTTTTTACCCATCAAATTCTTTTTTTTGTAATGTATATTATTAAACAATAGTCTTTAAAAAGTAAGGAAAGCACATTTTATTATTTCATATGCCTAGTAGTCCATAAAACCATGACATAAAACAAAAAATGTTTTAAGTTATCCACTTCCAAATAAAACTATTTATGTGGAAAAGAGCAACAATTGAACAAATTTGAAAGGGAAATGACCAACTGAGAGAAAAATTACTACACATACTCCAGGAATAAGCTTAAAGCAGTTTATACACAACAAAATAATAGAAAAAATCCCAATAAAAATAAGAAAGAAAATAGATAGAAAGGCAGTACAAAAATATTAGTTTTACATATGACCAATAAATTTGAAAAACTAGAAAAAGACTTTTATTTTACTTTATCAAATATGCACATTCATATCAAATGGGTAAAATATTTTTAGTTTTATAAACTGATGTCAATGTGGAAGTGGAAGCTAGAATGTAAATAGGTATTGTCTTTTTCCTTTCTGAAAGACAAACTGTACACGTATTCAGATTATATTTACTAATGAGTAAAACAAGTAAAATGTGCAATGTACATACATTTTTAACCAAGGCATTTTGATTTTAGAGCTTTTATTCTGTGGATATTATCACAAAAATGTGCAAATCTGAAAGTGCAAGCATGTTAACTATGATATTTATTTTAAAATTTTGTGGTTCTATAATTAGGCATAAAATTATTTTTATTGACTAGAGTTATTATATTATTTATTCAGTAAAGCTGCTATATTATAGGACACATATATAACAACAATCAGCCCTGGCTGGTATGTCTCAGTGGATTGAGTGCTGGTGTGTGATCCAAAGGGTAGCCAGTTCAATTCCCAGTCAGCACACATGCTGAGTTGCAGGCCAGGTCCCCAATATGGGATGCATGAGAGGAAACCTCACATTAATGCTTCCCTCCCTTTCTTACTACCTCCCTTCCCCCTGTTTAAAAATAAATAAATAAAATCATTAAAAACAAAAATTAGAAACTTAATTTAAAGATAAAACCATATCTAATAGCAACAAGACTTATCTAAGAATAAATATCTCAAAAGATGTACGGATGGAGAAAATTAGAAAACTCTATTCAAAGATATTAAGATCTAACATAAGCCCTGGCTGGCGTAGTTCAGTGGACTGAGCGTGGGCCTGCGAACCAGGCAATCGCGGTTCGATTCCCAGTCAGGGCACATGCCTGGGTTGCAGGCCGGTTCCTTGCAGGCTAACTACCAGCAGGGGATGCACAAAAGGCAACCATACATCGATGCTTCTCTCCCTCTCTCCTTCCCCTCTAAAGATAAATAAATAAATAAAATCTTTAAAAAAAAAGATCTAACATAAGAACTGGAAAAGTAATGTCACAGCTAAGGATAAAAACAAACATTGTTTTAAAGATGTAAGTTTTTTTCAAGTCAATCTCTGGATTTCATGTAATCCTGATAAAATTACAATAGGGATTTTAACAGAACAACTTGACTCTATGACTTAAACATTAAACAACATAAGGCAAAAAATACACGATATAACCATGAAGAAGAACAAAACATGGGACTTGCCTCACAAAATACACAGCAATATAAAGTAGCTGACATTAATAATGTAGGCTATTCATGAAAGAATAATGGAACAGGGTATAAGAAGTAGAAATAAATTCACACATGTATAAACACTTGAAGTACATCAAAGGCAGGATTACAGAAAAGTGGGATAGGGGGAAGCAATTCAATGAACGGTGCTGTGCCAACTGTTACTCCAATAAACAAATAAACAAATAAACAAATACTTCTACTTCACACCATACACAAATGTCGATTCCATAACGCAAGACCAAAGTTAGAAAACCAAACATTAAACAATTATTAAACATTTCAAATGTGATTTAGTAGAATAACTTTATGGGCCATTGGTGGGAAAGGATTTTCTAAGTAATACACATGTGTGGACATCATGGACAAATGCAACAGAAACAAACAAAAAATAACAAGCTTGGTTACACTAAAATTGAATATACTTTCATCAAACAACATTGCAAATAGTAAAAAAACTAAAGTACACATTATGAGAAGATATTTGTAAAGGGTATTGTTGGCAACAAAATTGGATGTAAAATAAAGAACGCTACAAACCATTGAGAAGAAAATAATGAAGGAAAAATCAGCAAAAGATATGAAGCATTGTCTCCCAGAAGAGAAATCCTAAGTATCTAATAAGTTCATGAGAAATTTTTTTGATCATGCAAGGAATCAGAGAAAAACAAGACAAAGCCACAATAGGATAAAATTTCATGTTATCAAGGATTAAAAACCCTGGCTGTATTTATAGTTGGCATCAATGTTAAATAACAGAAATTCCCATTCTCTCTGGTGGGAGTACACATTTGCACAACAACTTTGAGGAGCAGTTTGGCTATATAGTCAGGGTAAGGACAGATGTCTTCAAAAGCCCACCAGTTCCACTCCTGAGTCTGTTACGGATACAGAGGACGTGTGTGAGAGAATGTTCAAAGAATGGCATTATTTGTAGAGTACAAACTGAAAATAAGTCAATATCCAGCTGTAGGTGAATGCATAGTGCAGTGAGTACACTCACATCAAAATAATATACAATAGTGAAAACATATAAAATGAAATGACATGAAATAAAATAAACATGGTTACAAGCACTGTTTTATTTTTTTATTTTTCTCAATCATGTAACTACTTATATCCATGAAACTAATCTTGGTGTGTGATATTAAGTTAGGGTTTACATTTTCTTTTTAATTAACAAAATACCCTAACGCTAGGTCTTAAAGGACCATCTTTTCCCAATAAGGATGGACACCTGCTTTACACATTTTGAATCCTTATGTAACTTCTATTACATTCTGTTACCTGTTTTGCACCAGTCTCAAGGTTTGGGGATTAATTGTGTGAGTGTTACAGGCTGAAAGATAACTTCTGGGACCTGTGGTGGTTGGGGGAAAAAACCCAGACTTCTGCAAAGCACAGGGAATTGAGGGAATTTCCTAGGAATAAGATCTTGGGACCCTGCTCTTATTCTTTCCTGCCAGATGCCTCCCAGATGTGGGGGATGTGGAGAAGTAGGACCCAACTCTTGTCTCAGGGAATGGGATGGAAATATAACCAGCTTTGCCATCTAAGGAGGTTTCTAGGTTCCTCTGTAAATGTGGGTTCCAATGAGGTAGGAATGCATTCTGTGCCCAGATATAAATCACATTCCAAGGAACAAGTGGTCTTGAGCTGACACATCCCTGGTCTGACAGAGGATTCTGAAACCAGGCCTGACTTGGAGTGATCCGCCCTGGGACAAGAGGCACTCATGTCACAGGGGAAAAGAAGACTCTGAAATGCACACGAGAGGAGTTATTAGAAACTTCATCCTCTCTGTTACATAACTGTACCCAATATCAGTAGGAAAATGTGCACGCTTGTGAGAATGTGCCCCTTTCTCCTAATCGTCATGCCAGGGTCAGGAAAATACATTTAGAAAACTGGAAGAGAGACAAATATCAGGCAGAAAATGAGGTAGGAGGACCAGGCTCCCTTTCTCTTGCTGTGACTGGCCATCCCACGGCACTGACGATTAGGTCATTAAACAAGTGGCATTGTGACTGTTTCTCAGGCTGAATATTTCAATTTCCAAAATGAGACCCAATTTGTGATTTCAAATAACAAATTGCTTTCTATTACTTGGAAAGAGCCTTAAAGTCACTAGGTGTTCCCAAGTTTCTATCTAGGAATCAGAAGACCATCCTACTAAGTAAAATTTTAAGAATAGTAGTATTTAATAAGAAGTTATAGTTTTATTTTCTCCTACAAGCTAAGCTTGCCCAACATGGGGGTTACATACAGATCATGTAACATCTGTGAGGAAACACTAAGATGGTTAGATAGATAAGGCTACACAGAAGGCTGAGATGCGAGGTGGGCCTTCAAGCAAGCAGAGAACTGCAAAGTGTCTAGATGACATAGAAGAAATTGGAGTGAATATCAGATTGAGGAAAGAGCAAGAAATGGGGCCAAAATAGCTGTCACAGAAACAGTGCTCATAAAATAATAATTGAAGATATCTGTTACTGAAGACAAAATATTCTGGATGCTGAGTTATAGATAGTAAATTCTGCTACCCCACATAAAAGGTCATCAGGATGTACAGGTCTCAGCGATACGTAGGTAATGGTGAATTGTTCAGTGTGGCAGGGCACAGGGTTTCAAGGGCAGTATGAATGGTGACCCTTAGAAACTAAGTTCAGAACACTTTCTGCCACGGCTCACAGGTAGTACTTAGGAAGCATGTGCTGTACTTGGTAGAAAGTCACTGTTTCTCAGAAGTGGAGTTGTGACATGAGAAGTGTGTTTGGGGAAAAAGTGTAGAGGATTTATCAAAGCAGGAAAGGGAGGAATAGGCAGGATTTTCAGGGCGTTTAGTACAAGAGCCACTTTTACAGCCTAAGGTGCCTGGAATTACACTGATTACTGAGGGGTGGGTAGAAACTATGTATTCTCAAAGATGTTCTGTTTTATTTATTTATTCATTTTTTCTATCTTTCTCTTGAGAGAGTGTGTGTGTGTGTCTGTGTAGAAGAACCGACATGTGCCTGGGGGTAAGTCAGCTGTAACAGGATGCGAACACAGAGTGAGAGGAACATGCAGAGTGGGTTAGGGCCCTGAAGGTGACCAGAAACCCAAGACTTCCAATTTGAGGCTTGTATAGCAGTGCTTGGCCCCCACAAACAGGACAAAACAGAGTTGGGAGCTTTAGCCTCTTCCACATGCTCATGCCCAAGGGCCCCAGTTTAGGCCAGAGTGCCCCTGTGCCTCTGAAGTCTAAGGTTACTACCTATAGAGGACAGGGTAGAAGAGAACCATGGGAACCCCAAAAGCAAAAGGCTCTTTTCGAACAAATCGCTGAGCAGATTCCTTGTTTTATTGTTTTACATCAGTCAGATAGCACGCTGTAAGAGGACCACAAATAAAGAGGTCTATGGACATGTGAGATTAGCACGAAGATGGGGTCCACGCCCAGGGGATGGGAATTCAGAAGAGGACCGGAGTTTCAGGAGGCCAAGGATACTGTTTCCACAAGTACAGAGTCTCCTCTAGCGCCTTTCAGACTCTGAGGTAAGCTGGAAGGGGACACTGATGTCCTTGACACTTTGCTGCCCCAATGAAGTCTGCTCTTCCTGGCTCAGGGTCCACTTCAGCAGCAGCCTCCAGAGGACTGACCACTTCCCCCTCCACAGCAGCTGGAGCCACCTCCGCAGCAGCTGGAGCTCTCTCCACAGCAGCTGGAGCCCCCAGAGGGCTGGCTGCAGCAGTCAGACCTCCTGTGTCTGAGGCGAAGGGACCTGCGGGGCCTGTGGTGGCTCAGGCAGCAGCCACCACCCCCAGAGCTGTGGCCACAGCAGCCACCACCCCCAGAGCTGCAGCAGCTCCCACACCCAGAGCTGACACTGCAGCAGGAAGAGACTGGAGGGCACTTGGGGGGGCACTTAGGGGGACACTTTTGGGTGGGGCACTTGGGAGGGCACTTGGGGGTGCACTTGGGAGGGGGCTGGCACTGCTGCTGGTTCTGCTGGCAGGACATCTTGGCGGGCAGTTCAGGAGCTGAGGGAGAGTCAGACAGCAGGTCAGCCCCATGCCAGAGGCCACCCCTACCCACCTATCCTTTCTGCATGGTTTCAGCTAGGTACACTTAAAAACCCTGTTTTAGATCAGTCTGAGAAATCAAATCCCTTCGCCTTTTATCATTTCTGAGGCCTCACAGTATCTCCTTCACCCCTCAGACAAACCTTTTAAAGTAAGACGGGATCATCATCTGCTCTATCAGTTGGAAAATTGAGACCAAATGATGTTAATAAATTGAAAAACCACTTTTTTCAATTATGCCATCCAAATACTGCAATTGTTTTAGAGACTGACTTAGAACTGAAATATGTCCTTCATGACAGAAAAAGTCCTGTGGACTATCAGTTTCATATTGTAGAGACTTGGAAAAACAGGGTGGGAACAGATCCTGGCCATTTCCTGGCATTCATTCAACAGGAAGCTGATAGGCCCCTCTCACGGACTGGTGTGCTGATCTTCTCAGTAACACCACCTCTTGACCAGTAGCTTGGCGGAGAGATTATTCAACTTCTTGTGTTTTTCAGACCCCAGAGATTTAAAATGCATTCCCAGGCCCTGTCCTATACCCATGTGTGCGACCATCGCCCAGTTGTCTCTGATCTGCTGCTTGTTTTGAGAGTTGCTGTCCCCAGATCATACCTTGCAGAGGATACAGTGGCATCTTAAGGCAAACCCCTTCCTGAAACCTCTTTGGGACATCAGAGCAGCCAGGGGTCTCCTTCCTCATTCTGGGAGTGCCACACAGCTGCAGACCAGCTGGCCCCTCAGAGCACACGCAGCCTGTGCTACAATCTGTTGCTCTTGCAGCCTTCCTGCCTGCTCCTGGCTCCATCCTTCTCTCTCTAATAATATAAACCCCAGCCCTGCAGATCCTACCCTGCCCTCCCCCTCTGGTCTGAGTGCCCCTCTGTGGAGGAGGGGCCCCTCAGTTCCCAGTGGACACTTACCAGGTGCACAAGCAGCACAGGGTCTGTCTCCACCTCAGGATGGAGTGGATGGAGGTGCTCTGGCCCAGGTGCCCTTTTATGCTGGGCTTGGTCCCTGCCCCAGCAGGTGAGACAGGGCCTGGGCATGAGAGGACTGCCTCCTGCCACCCACATGGTCCTGTGACGGGTGATGACTAGCAACTCCTCCCTGCCTCCCGCCATGGGGCTCAGGATATCCCCAACATCAAGACCTCATTCTCCTCACACCTGCCTGGCTGTCATATCTCCTTCTTGGAGCTTGACCTCCCAAACCCTTCTGTCTTGTATCCCTGATGGGCTGCTTTGAATTAAGAATCACAGAAGCTTCTAAACGCCTCGCCTCTGTCCCAGCCACCCTGGCAGATTCTGTGTGTGTTTGTGTGCATGTGCGTGTCTGTACCATCACAGTTCAAAGCCTGGATGAGAAGTGAGATACACCTGGAATGGCATCCAGATCCTGCCACTTACTAGCTCTGTGATCTGGTGAAAATCACCTCACTGTTCTCCTTCTCAGTTTGCTCAACTTTAAAAGAAATGACACAAATTACTCTCAACAGTGCTGTAAGGGCCAACACAATTATGGAGGGAAAATGTCTGGAAAAGGTCCTGTAACTCTGTGGACCCTCATAAGTGAACTATCCATCTATGCTAACAGGGGGATATATTTTCAAATTCAGAGCCATTTTCCCAGAGAAGTGCATGTGATCTGTGAACAGCCATTTTTCAACTGAGTCCTTTTATGTATTTTCCTATAACAGTTCCGTGCAGAGGAAGTAGAGAGATAGTTGGCATTGCCTTGCACAGTAGAAAGAGAATTTATTCTCCCAGGCTCTTATGCAGGGGCGGAGGATAAGCCCATGGATGAGGAAGCAGAAAGGAGAACACAAAGTGAAAAGGTCAAGCCTGGGGCACATGTGTGAGGGAGGACCCTGTGCAAGGGATCCCCTGACCCCAAGTGAAGGAGAAGGAAGACTTTCAGAACCAGAGCGTTTGGGATTCAGCAGGAATGTCTAGTTGTTACTGCTTTGTTCCTACATGGACACAAGAGATACTAAAGGTTTTTTGAGTTTTGTATTTGAACATTGTTAGGGCATTAAGACAAGCACTAAGGTTAATTTGGTCTGGGGCAGGTATTTCCTCTGTGTTTGGAGGGCAACATTACAAAAAAAGTAACCCAATTACTGAGATCAGCGATTTTCAACCAGAGTGCAACAAGAATTTTTAAAACATGCAATACCTGACTATTTAGTCAGGGGCACTCACCTCTTCCCTTACATTGTCAAATAAAAAAATGACAACAGCCCACACAACAATAGCCATCTGGTGTGAATGCATCAGAATGATACAATTTTTTTTGTCAGATCAGAAAATAAATTAATATATGTTTTGGTATGCCACAGAGAATTTTAGGAATCAGTTTATGCGTGCCATGAGGTGAGAAATGTTGAAATTGCTGTATCTTAGATGAAGGCAACTTACGCCTAAAGGTAGTTATGGGGAGAAAGTCTTTTCAGAAGTGTGCAGAGTAGTTTTGTGGACTCTGGAATGAGATATAGGTTGACTCAAAACATGACCAGGTAATAATGGGCTAGGAGAATGAATATCTTGTGAGTGTGTGTATGTTTGCATGTGCATATGTGTAACTGATTATATTGGAAAAGTTATGAATGTGTATAAGTGCATATGAACATAGAGATATAAAGGTACCAATACAGACACAGATACATAGACATAGAATCCAACTTTTAATATTATTCTCAGCATCAGGTATATCAAGGTGTATGGCCTTCCCTTAAGTTCCACTGCCTCCCATCCGTGTGCAACATTTTCTCTTTAATTCCAGTCTTCACTGGGATCTAAAAGTGTTTTTTCTTGCCACCATCACCCACTCCAGAAATCACTAGCCCTGACCTTCAAGGAAGCCCCATCCAGGCCTTCTCAGTGTGTTCAGGGTCGAGGCCAGCACTCTTGACTGACATTCAAAGCTCTGGGCTGTATAACCCTGTTCAATTTCTTTTTTGCTTCCCAAGGAGAACTGGTTTATTTGCTGTACTGCATACAGATCCCTCCCTACTCCACTCCAGAGACTTACCCCATGATATTTCCTTTGTGAGATAATTCAATTCAGCTTCCACTTGCCTTGTTATCTTTTATGTGACATACCATATGAATGGGATTTTAATAAACCTTTGACAGCACAACATGTACCTTATTCTTATTCCTCTCACCAACTAGTACAGCTGCCTGGTTGTCACATGTGGTGGTTAATAGATTCTTAAAAAATCCTTTCACGACATCAGCGCTGACTTTACAGTTCACAGATAGCTATTCCTTATGACTCAGGTCATCCTCATATGGTATTTCCTCTGTGTTTGGAGGGCAACATTACAAAAAAAGTAACCCAATTACTGAGATCAGCGATTTTCAACCAGAGTGCAACAAGAATTTTTAAAACATGCAATACCTGACTATTTAGTCAGGGGCACTCACCTCTTTTCCCTTACATTGTCAAATAAAAAAATAACAACAGCCCACACAACAATAGCCATCTGGTGTGATTATAGGGACCACACTGTGACACAGGCACAGTGAGGTGTGATGGCCACATCTCCCTGCGGGGATAGATCTGCCACTATCTCACCAAGGCATGGCGCTTGCTCAGGTTGTTCCAATGGGCTGAGTTATGGAGGCGTGGCCAGCATGTCCATGCTTTGGCTCACAGAGGGAGCCCAGCTTCTGACTCCTTCACAGATGGGGTGAAGAGATCATCTGCTTCACACCTGTGCCTTGAGGCAGGGCAGCACCCGAACTATCAATCTGCTTGGACTTGGGTGATGAATCAGCAGTGTGCTTTAACCATAGCATTTGGATTGAGGTCTTTTATACATTTCATTTAAAATCGGCATATTTTGCCCTGGCTGGTGTAGCTCAGTGGATAGAGCACGGGCCTGGAAAACAAAGGGTCGCTGGTTCCATTCCCAACCCAGGGCACATGCCTGGGTGGTGGCACAGGTCCTCAGTAGGGGGCATGTGAGAGGCAACCACATGTTGATGTTTATCTCCCTCTCTGACCCCTTCCCTTCCCCACTCTCTAAAAATAAATAAATAAACTCTTTAAAAAATACTGATTGTTTTTAAAAACCAAAATGGGCATTTTGGCTTGCTTTGGATAAATTTTTAGAAGTGGAACTGCTGGGTGAAGGCAGTTTGGTTTTTTTTTAAAATATATTTTATTGATTATAGCATTACAGTTGTTCTATTCCCCCCCTTCA
>NW_028089678.1:0-522 GCF_014824575.4 Sturnira hondurensis
CCGTTAGTTCCTGCCTACTGGTCCAACCTGTTAGGTACAGTAGCACCACAGTAAGCACAGCCTTGGGGAGGGTACACAACAGGATGCACGGGTTGGGGTGGATTTCAGTAAGGTTGTGTGGGTCAGGACTTTGTAATGCGAGATGAGAAAACTCAACAAACTGCCTTGAGCAGAAAAAGGACTGTGTTGTAACAGAATCTTCAGAGCAGGACTGTGTTGTAACAGAATCTTCCTGAGCAGTTCAGGAGTAGATAGCTTCAGGCGGGGCTGGATCCAGATACCCATCTATTAATAAGAATCTGTCTGTACGGGCCATTTTTATCTTTCAGTGTTGGTTTTGCTCTCAGGGAAGGATTTTCCCCTGGGGAGGTAAAAAAGTACAAAAGCGTGTTACACTTACCTCCTATCTGCTTAGAAACCCCTTTTCCCAATCATTCTAGCAAAAGTTTGGGGGTAACCTCTATTGGCCCGACATAGGTACCATGCCCATCCCCGAAGTAATCTCTGTGGTCAGGAAGATGG
>NW_028089679.1:0-1223 GCF_014824575.4 Sturnira hondurensis
CAAATTTTCCAAGCAAATGGACAAGAAAAAAAGCCAGGGTAGCAATTCTCATGTCAGACAAAATAGAGTTCAAAAACAGGGCCATAAAGAGAGACCCAGAAGGTCACTTCATATTGCTCAAGGGAAGAATTCACCAAGAAGACATAAACATAGTAAATACATATGCACCCAACTCAGGAGCACCCAAATATACAAAGAAAATCCTAGAGGACCTCCAGAAAGATATTGAAAGCAACACAATTATAGTAGGGGATTTTAGCACCCCACTGTCAAAAATGGACAGATCTTCCAAACAAAATATCAACAAAGATATTGCAGCATTAAATGACACTCTAGATGAAATGGACCTAATTGATATATATAGAGCCCTTCACCCTAAAGAAGCTAAATATACATTCTTTTCAAATGCACACGGAACATTTTCCAAGATAGACCACATGATAGGACACAAAACGAGACTCAACAAATTTAGGAAAACAGAAATCATACCAAGCATTTTCTCTGATCACAAGGGACTGAAATTGGAAACTAACCCCACAAGAAAAAAACAAAAACACCCAAAATCATGGAGGCCAAATGGTATGCTATTAAACAATGAATGGGTCAAGACTGAAATTAGGGAAGAAATCAAAAAGTTCCTGGAAACAAATGAAAATGAACTCACAACAACCCAAAACTTATGGGACACGATGAAGGCAGTCCTGAGAGGGAAGTTCATAGCAATACAGGCTTACCTAAAGAAATCAGAAACATTTTAAACAAATAACCTCACCCAACGCCTCCAAGAACTTGAGGAACAACAACAGAGACAGCCCAGAGCAAGTAGAAGGAAGGAAATAACCAAGATCAGACCAGAATTAAATGACATAGAGACTAAAAGCACAATTCTAAGGATCAATGAATCAAGGAGTTGGTTTTTTGAAAAGATAAACAAAATAGATAAACCTTTCAGTAGGCTCATCAAGAAAAAAAGAGAGAGAGGACTCAAATAAAAATAATCAGAAATGAAAGAGTAGAGATTACAACTGATACCACAGAAATAGAAGGGATTGTAAGGAATTATTATGCAGAGC
Source organism: Sturnira hondurensis (assembly GCF_014824575.4). NCBI lineage: Eukaryota > Metazoa > Chordata > Mammalia > Chiroptera > Phyllostomidae > Sturnira > Sturnira hondurensis. Next base: position 1,074 of record NW_028089679.1, read on the forward strand.
TGTATGCCAAGATATTTGAAAACCTAGGTGAAATGGACAAATTTATAGAAAAATATAATCTTCCAAAGCTCAATGAAAAAGAAGCAGCAAACCTGAATAGGCCAATAACAGCAAATGAAATTGAAGAAGTAATCGAAAAACTCCCATCAC
>NW_028089680.1:0-653 GCF_014824575.4 Sturnira hondurensis
CTGATATATGCACGCATAAAACAGACTGATTATGGGATGTTCTTCCTGGACTAGTTAGGATGGCAGGGTGAGATGTTGGGTGTTGAGTGCTATTGATGTGTAGTACACAGCACTGGGTGAGGGATGGAGAAATACTGTAGCTGTTCTCACTAGAGCCCATCTGATCTTCATGTTCATTGAACTCTGCTGCCCACAGGAGCTAACTAGGAGTTGGTTGGCCTTTCATAATATTCTTTTATGATGTAGTTTTTAAAATAAAGACAGAGATGAATTTGGAGAGTTTTTCTTACACCTCACTATGTTTAGAAGGTGAATGTATTTCTAGTTTTTATTTTCACATATATTTCCATTTCAGCACAGTTGGTGTACAAGCTAGTACTGGTTACATTAGTTTGCATGTAAATATAGTGACTTGACATCTTCAAATCTTCCTACAGCATGAAACACAATTTGTAAAAGTTATAAACAACTATCATCCTACAATCCGACAATGAATACTATACTGTCATATGTCATAGATTCCACTATTTACTGTGTATACATACCATGATTGCAGTTGCATAACATTTTAAAATATTGGTTCATATTTTCCCTTTAAATTTTATAATAAGTTTTTCCTGTGTATCTGGGAAGTCTACAGAGTCATCATTTTA
>NW_028089681.1:0-1377 GCF_014824575.4 Sturnira hondurensis
ATGTGTCTGTGGAGAAAGAAAATTTACCCTTCTATGTGACAAACAAGATAATTGATCACACGCCACCTTGGGCTATGTCTCTTCTATAATTCAATTTACTCCTAAAAATGTAAATAAGAAGTGGCCCAAATTTGAAGAGAGATTAACATGAGTATTAAGATGCTTCTTTGCACTGTTAAATATCCCCCAGCTCAAAGAAAAGAGAATAAAAGTTCTTAGACTCTGCCCTAGCATATCTTCCCAAATGAAATGCCACTACATATCTATTAAGATGACCAAATCCCTGCAGTGTACCCCATCCACCCATTAGTTACTTAGGCATCTGGGTTACCTTATCAGATCAACTATCTTGGTATCAGGGTGCTTGTGTTCCAGTAACACTTATTTTACCTAATAATGACACCAAAGCCCAAACATAGTGATGATGGCCATTCCTATATGCCCAAAAGAAATCATAAAGTGCTTCCTTAACTTTGTGCTTCCTACTGAAAGTGAAATGGTACATACCTACAGGAAAAATCATAGGATACATAAGAATTCAGTATTTTTCAAGGTTTCAGGCATTCACTGGTGGACTTAGGACAAGTCCCCTTTGGATAAGGGAGGGCTATTGCAGTCACAGAACACAGTGTTCTCAAACATATATGTTGATCAACTTCTATGACCTACAGAAAGTCTAAAGTGATGCAACATATTGTCACAATAAGAACATTCAGAAATTTCCAACTAAAAGAAAAAAATTTAAATTTGAGAAAGTACAATTATAAAATAAAAATAACCAATGCCACTACAAGTGGGAATTCTTAGGACAATTCTTTTTAAAATCAGAGATGAGGACGAAGACAGTCATTACCACTGCATCCTTACAATATTGTCCTGGAAGTCCTGGCTGGCACTGTTTGCAAAATAGTTGGGGAGGTAGAAAGAAAAATATAACGTGTTCATGTTAGAATATCTGTAAGGGATGATTATATTATAGAAAAGTCTATATACCAACAAATCTTTGGAAAACATAGAAAACAGGTAGGAAAATGTTTTTAATATGAAATACTTTTTGAAATTACAAAATTCTGATGATTTTGTTGCCTGTATACCTCACTCCAGTTGTGTTTCTTGTTCCCTGTGGATTCAATGTCTTTTCTCAGTCACTTGAACTTACCACACTTTTTTCCACCCAAGAATCCTCACCTAACCACACCCTACTACCTTCAAGTCTGTTTTCAAGGGCCATGTCCTTAAACTAGCGTAAGTTTACAAAGCATTATACTTCCCCTGCCTTGTTTTCCTTCATAGCATTACCACAAATGTAACTAAACATCTTGTGTCTATTTGTTTGGTGCATTACTTCCTGACTATAGCCTTCATGAGAGTAAGAAT
>NW_028089682.1:0-3746 GCF_014824575.4 Sturnira hondurensis
AGGGAGGGTATCCAGGTGAGCCTTACATAATCAAGCACCCTTCAAAAGCAGAATTTTCACCTGTTGGTGGCAGAAAAGAAAGTGAAAAAGATTTGACGTATAAGGATTGAACTTGTGGCTTGAAGGTGAAGTGGGTCATGTGAGGAGGAATACAGTGGCCCTTAAGGAGCTGCAAGATGTCCTTAGCTGCTGAGAGCCTGCAAAGAGAGACTTCAGTCTTGCAGCAGCAAAAAACTATATTGTGTTAAGGTTCTAAATGAATTTGGAGATAGATTGTCCCAGAGCATCCAGATTTGGAGCCAGTGTGACCACACCTTGATTTTGGTCTTGTAAGAATCTAAGGAAAAAGCCAGGCCGAGCCCACCCAGATGTCTGAACTACAGAACTGTGCACTAACAAAGGGTATTGCTTCAAGCCACTAAGTTTGCAGTAATTTGTTACACAACAATAGAAAACCAATACAGCCACTTAGAAAAAATCAGGATTAATTTCTATCTGAAAGAACTAAATGTAAAGAAAAATGTAGAAACAGATGATAAGATTAATTATTGGAATAATCACTGTGAGCAAAAAATACTGACCTAAAACTATTTTCATTTCTTGTCTTCTAATGTAAGATATTTCTATAAAAAAGTAAGGCACTTAAAACCATAACACCTTGCTTTCAGTTCAATGCAGTGACAGCTCAAAGTAAAGAATGATTGCATCAAATTCCTACTTACAGCATAGCTAGTCTGGTCCCTCACTACAAAGGCAAACAACTTTACAAAACACACCAAATGGCCCTGCAAAGGAAAGGCAGCTTCACATGCTTCTCACCATAATCACTCCTCTTTTCTTTTCTCTCCTTCTAGCCCCTCCTTTAAAAAATACAACATCTTTTTCCTTTTCCCTTATTGTCTCTTCATTCAAAGCCTATGAGATAGTAGGAAAGTGCGTCGAATGAACCAGGAAGGGAGGAATTCCAATCCCACCTCTGCCATCTACTTTTTCTATGACTTTTAACAAGTTACTTGGACTTCAGTTTCCTCATCTTTGAATGGATGGTATGACCTATCTTTTACAATTCTTTGGAGGAATTCAGATGACCCAAACAATTTCAGGTGCTTGATAAGAATTAATAATAATAGTTATTATATAACTATAACATTACATAGTTATACTATAACTATATTAATCATAATAAACATTATTATTAATCTCTCTTCCCTTTGGCCAATTTGTTCCTTATTGGTGACAACTCTCATACATTGATCAGTTTTTACAGTTTCTGTTCTACCATCTGGATGTCTCCTTACCAATCTTCTCCCAGCTCCCCCCTGGTTACTGTCAGATTGTTCTTAATTTCAATGTCTCTGGTTATATTTTCCTTGCTTGTTTTGTTGATTAGGTTCCACTTAAAGGTGAAATCATTTGGTATTTGTCTCTCACGGTCTGGCTTATTTCACTTAGCCTAATACTCTCCAGTTCCATCCATGCTGTCATAAAGTGTAGGAGCTCCTTCTTTCTTTCTGCTGTGTAGTATACCATTCTGTAAATGTACCATAGTTTTCTGATCCATTCATTTACTGATGGGCACTTAGGTTTCTTCACACTTGGCTATTGCAAATTGTGCTGCTGTGAACATTGGGGCACATAGGTTCTTTTGGATTGGTGTTTCAGGGCTCTTAGGATATAATCCCAGCAGTGGAATTGCTGGGTCAAAAGGGGGAAATGGTAGAGGGTAAATGAAGACAACTGTACTTGAACAACAATAAAATAATGTTTTAAAAAAGAAATGGCAAGAATTATTATTCTCCCATTTACAGATGAGTAACTGAGGCTCAGAGAGGTGGAATGACTTAACCCTGAGAAACAGCAGAAAATAAAGTCAAACTTGTCTAATGCCTTCAAATTAGGTTCTCCTGCTGCTTCACTGCTGGACACTGAGATACTACTCACACCCATGTGGCATTTCAAGTTGAAGAGGTTTCTAATCTTATGGTGTATCACACCCAATATTTGATTTAAGATGAAAGGACAATTTCTGTACTCACAGAACTAGGGCTCCTACCAGGCGCAGCAGGCAGGGCAACGGGTAAGGCCGTAGGGGTCGGAGGGGTTACAGATATTTCACCAACTGGGTCTCTTGCAACTAGCATCCTGACTGAACTCCCGCAGTTCCTCAGCACTTGCGCAACTTGCTCACTGGTCATTCCCTGCACATTTGTGCCACCAATCTTCAAGATGTGGTCCCCTGTCTGGAGTCTTCCATCCTTAAATCCAAGAAAATAAAAGTTATTCTGAGAAATCAATGATAGAACTTCACTAGTAAATAACAATTCAGCAGACTTTGAGTTGTGGCAAAATGGCTGGCAAAGAAGCAATCTAAAAATGTAATATTTTAAAAGATGGTTGAATTGGCAACAAAGAAAGGATGTCCTTGCCAAAAGAAATTAAAAATTGGGGTTATGGGGTGGAGGAGAGTTCAAAAGGAGAAGAGTAACCAGAATTCTAAAACAGGCACTTGCTTGAGGGTATCATTTCATGCGTAATAGCCAATGTCCAGGGTATTAATAGTCACATATACAAGGAAGAGATCAGAAAACCCTTGCCCTGGCTGGTGTAGCTCAGTGGACTGAGCGCGGGCCTGTGAAGCAAAGGGTCGCCAGTTCGATTCCCAGTCAGGGCACATGCCTGGGTTGTGGGCCAGGTCCCCAGTGGGGGACACATCGGAGGCAACCACACATTGATGTTTCTCTCCTACTCTTTCTCCTTCCCTTCCCCTCCCTCTAAAAAATAAGTAAATAAATAAAAAAATAAGAAAACCCTTGGCATCAAAAAGGAAAGGTCAGATCAGAAGCCTCCAGCATGAAGCCAGAAACTCTGAAGCCCAACAAGCTCAGTGGCCCATTTGAGGAACAGCAAGATGTCAGTGTGGATGGAAGAGAATGAGCTGAGAATAGCAGACAAAGAAGAGATGAGAGCACCAATGGGTGCTGTGTTGACCATCAGTGTTGGTCAGCAGTGTTGACCATCTGCCCCAAGTGAGTGGAAAGGGAAGTCACTGGACTGTTTTGAGCAGAGGAGTGACATTTTATGACTCAGTTTTAGCAAGATCACTCAGGCCTCTGTGCTGAAAATAAAACTATAGGAGGAAACAACAGAAATTGAGATACCAGGTAGTAAAGCAATAATCTAGAAAGAGATAATAGTTTGGCCTAGGTTAGCAGTTGGGGTGTTGAGAAGTGAGATTCTAGATGTATTTTTAATGAATTGTCAACAGGGTCTCCTGAGCCTATAGTGAGGTGTATGGGGGGGAAAAAAGCATCAAAACTCTAAGTGTTCAGCCCAAGCAACTGAAAAGATAGACTTGCTATTGAGATAAAGAGGCCCACAGAAGATCAGATGGGTGAGAATAGAAATCAGTTCAGCTTTAGAGATGTCCAGTCTGAGATGCCTATCAGACATATGATATCAGATATGCAGCTGGACATACAAATCTGGAGTTCTGGAAAGATATGGAAATTATATATTCAAGTTTGGGAGCATTAGCACATAGAAGGTACTTAAAGTTATGATTCTGAATGAGTTTAAAGAAAAGATATGTAATGTTCTATTTCCTAAGCTGGTGTTATGTGTATGGGTGATTATTGCTATTATTATTGTTAGTACTTAAAATGTTCTATTAAACTGAGTGATATGTACATTGGTGATTATTATTTAAAATGTGCACAGACATTACACATACTTTTATATGTATGTAT
>NW_028089683.1:0-1038 GCF_014824575.4 Sturnira hondurensis
TCCATTCGTCCCTTCCCCCAACTGACACCTGGGGGGGGGGGTGAGGACATCTTAATAATATTTCCTCCAATATTCCTATACAGTTTGAGTTCTGGACACCATTCCAAATCTTTTCTGGCCCCCCCCTTGGCTGCACCCTGTATCAGTTTCACAGCTCAGATGCAAAGTCAAGGCCTCGAGTGCCCTATCGCTCTGTTCTCCTGCCTCCTGCACACACGGGGGGTGGGGGGCAGGCTCTGGAGATCTAGGCTCGAGGCTATGCTAATTTCAGATGGTTTAAGACTAAATGGCAAGATGCTAGGTTGTACAGTCCTGGTGGTTAGGACAGAGGGAGTCCTTGAAAACTGAGGGTTTGGGGAAAGCTGCCCCCTCTTAACACCTGCATTCAAGACCTGCTGACCGTGATCACTCTCACGGAGATGACCTTGGTGGCCAGGTTTTGACCTGTTCACTCTGTGTGGATTTTCAAGGCTCTTGCTCTTTTTGCTTTGCCCTAGCTCTGCCCCTTCCTGGCCCAAGACCTTGGAAATACACACACACACACACACACCCACATAAACACACACACATCATAGGCAGCAGCTTCCATGGGTGGAGGTCTGAGCCCTACCCAGAGCCATTTGCCCAAGCACCAGAGATTCTGCACGGGGGGAACCAACTACATATGTGTGGCTGTGACCATGTCAAAATGAAGATAAAACATTTTTCAATGAAAATAACTAATTCGAGAATAAGAGAAAATGACTCAGAAATGATTTTGAAAACTCAACAAGGACAAAATTATTACAAGTAAAAATTGTCCACAAATACTGTTTTAAAAATTGATAAACTGGCCTAGATAAAACACTTTCCTGCCCTCCCAATGACCTGAGTAAAGTCCTAATGAATTCCCCTGCTTGTCCCACATGTTTATTGGTGTGGCTGGATGTATTTCAGGACTGTGAATTCCTTGTTAGCTCCACAGTGCCCCCTAGTGGCACATTCAACAGAAGGCACACTCAGTTGCTTAAATGCAGGTGTCTAAAGATTTTCTCAAAA
>NW_028089684.1:0-586 GCF_014824575.4 Sturnira hondurensis
TGACAGGTTGTGCAGGACTGATAAATACATTTTACTTTATACACTTCTCAGAACTTATTAAGGTACCTGCAAAAACTACCTCTTTGATCTAAGTCTTTAAAGGGGACAGAAGCTGGCGACAGAAATGAGAGGTGTTGATGATGTTCTATTTGTGTCTGTGGAGCTCAAATGTTCAGTAACTGCTCGGTGGGACAAAGGAATGAGCTGCTGGCCACTCGGATGCGCTTACTCTTAGCTGCATTGGCTTCTTCCAATTTATCATCCTGGCTCATCTATCACTCTGGATTATCTATTTATAAAAAATAAGGGGAAAAATAGATTCATTGACTCAGTGCACTCTGTAGCAGATCACAAGTTAAAGATTAAAATGACATCTGCAATAGTGTCAAAAATAATAAAAAAAAAAAGAATAAAAGCATTTCCCGTAAAAAAGTACAGAAATTTTTGGTCTTAGTTTTAATAAAAACAATGCAACAGAAAATGCTAAATTTATTGTCTCCCGCCAAAATCACGAAGATCAGGCATGGTACTTCTTTTTTTTTTTAAATCTTTTTTACATTTGATTAAGAAAAACAACAGCTACAAG
>NW_028089685.1:0-575 GCF_014824575.4 Sturnira hondurensis
CTGAGCTCAGGATGAGGTCAGATGCCTTGGGGCCTCAGAGGACAAAAAGCTTCATTTGCACAATGATAAGAGATGTTCAGTAATTAGAAATTTGCCCTGCCCTACAGATAAATCACAAAAAAAAGTTGTTTCTGGTGATAACACTTATTATGGGCAAGACCCCTAATACAAATTCTATTTTTAAATATATTTTATTGATTATGCTATTACAGTTGTCCTGTTTTTCCCCTTTTTATTCTCTCTGCACTACACTCCCCTCCCACCTGCATCCCCCGCTCCGTAGTTCATGTCCTTGGGTGGTACATGTAAGTTTCCTGGCTTCTCCATTTCCTATACTATCCTTAACCTCACACTGTCATTTTGTACCTACCAATTATGCTACTTATTCCCTGTACATTTTCCTCCATTACCCCCTCCCATCTTGCTCATAACCTTCCACATGATCTCCATCACAGAGATGTGGCCTTCATTTCTGTGATTCTGTTCCTGTTCTAGTTGTTTGCTTAGTTTGTTTTTGTTTTTGTTTTTTTTAGGTTCAGTTGTTGATAGCTGTGTTTGTTGTCATTTTTCTTTTC
>NW_028089686.1:0-1848 GCF_014824575.4 Sturnira hondurensis
CCGGGGATGCAGGGCCTCCACACAGCTCTGGTCTCAGGTCACAGGGAGACCCAGGTTCTTAAGATCTCAGAGCTCAGGGAGTCATCAGTGGAGCCCAGGCTGCCACCAGGAGACACACAGGGCTCTGGGCTCAGGGCACCTGGTGGTCTCAGTCACACACGATACACTTCTGTCCTCCTCCCCACCCAGCCACTGAGCCGGGATTTTACTTGTGGTAACAATTGTGTTTGTGTTGGGAGACCAGTGACCCAAAAGCAGATATTTCCATTCATTTTCTAAGGATGAACTGAGTTGACGGCTGGCCCCACTGGCTGTACTAGCACAAGGGACAGCACAAAGCCCACACTGAGCTGGTGTTGGTCATGGGCAGGGACAGGGGAGTGATAGTTCAGACAGGAGAGGAGGGGGCAGATTTGATCACGTGCCCCCCCCCNTCACATAGTTTCTAACGACAGACCTGGATCACGACAATCAGGCTCAAACCTCTGGAAGGTCCCGCTGTGCTGTGTCAAGAAGGAAAGCTAGAGCCCTGCCTGGGGACCCTGGGGACAATTGCCATGGCACCTCCCATGGCTCTGTGGCTCCCAGTGCAGGAGAAGGTGACCCTGGATCTGGGCTCACTGAGAGGTTCACACGGGGTGTGACACAGGATGAGATTGGGGAGCACCCGCTCCTGCTGCCCCCTTCACCCAGCCCCCACCCTGGCCAGTTGGAGAGCTGCAGGAGGGAGTAGGAGTGGTGGGGGCACGGTCAGTGCCCACAGACTCAGGGATCCACTCTCTGGAGTCTCCATGGTCCTGAGCAGTGTCAGCCGTCAGACTATCTCATCCTTGGACCCACTTTATGGTGGAGCAGGCTCTGCGGTTCCCCAGGAAATGTAGACCATCCCCTCCTCTCCTGTCCCATTAAGAGGCCTTGTGATCTCAGGCCCCAAATTTGCCCTCGGAGGAACCCTCCTGTCCGTGACCTCACACCTGAAGGTCCAGGTACCAAGCCAGGGGTCCTGTCAGCTCTGTGCCTTGAGTTCCTGTTCCCTGTGTCCTCACCTGGCATCTCACCACCCTGTACTGGGACCCTGGGGCCCAGGGTGCTCAGGCAGCCTTGAGCTCAGGGACTGAAAGTGAAGGGACAGGCTCTGCATTGACCCCCTGATTGGGTCTCTGAACTTCAAGCCGACTCCATAGGCCTCTCCACCCTCAGATGCAGGCGGGTCACGTGGAAACGGAGCAGCGTTTTTCCAGAGCTCTGATGTACTTTATGATTTTCTTACAGTTTCTGCTTTTTTGCTGAGATTTTCTACCTGTTCTTTCATTACGAGGGGAAGTCACTCAAATTCTCACCATGAATGTGTAAAGACACATGGAAATGATGGTATTCAGTATCTGACCATAAACTAAACGTGTTCATTAACTTAGGTCTCATGTAGAAGAGGAAAGTTCATACCTCTCATTTTACATGGTCAGATTTTCATATTTACCTTTAAGTATTTCTTATTTTTTGTTCCATTACAAATGTTTTTTATGGGCATTTTTAAAATCCTTGCTCAAGGGTGTGGTGATTTTATTTATTTTGGACAGAGAGGACAGGAGAGTGGGGAGGGAGACAGACAGACAGACACATGTGAGAGAGAACTATTGATATGTATGTAGCCTTTGGTATGCTCCCCCACGGGGTATCACACCTGTAACCTACGCGTGCACTCTGTCTCGGAAATGAACCTGCACACTTTTTGTGAATTTGATGATGCTCCAACCAACTGAACCACCTAGTGAGGACCATTATAGATGTTTCTTTTACAATCTTATTGTTAATTTTGGTTTTCTTGTTAATTTGTGATGATTCCTTCCT
>NW_028089687.1:0-657 GCF_014824575.4 Sturnira hondurensis
TCTCACACACACACACACACACACACACACACACACACACAAGCCATTGAGCCACACCATAGACCAGAGACTTGTCCTGGAGCCAGTACAGAGGAGGGGTGGTGTCCTCTGAGTAACGGACACATGACCGTGGCCCGTGGTGTCTCTGGTGTTGGAACAGCGCACTTCAGCTACTGAGATGGCAGCCTCCCCAGGAGGAGAAAACGCTTAGAGTAATAGTAACCCAGAGCAGGGAGACTGATGCTCAGTGAAGAGCTTCTGTGATTTTCCCCCAGGGGCACGAGTCGTGCTTAGAGTCTCCCCGCTTTGTAAGGCAGAACGGCTGGGGACACCCTAAAGTGAGCTGTTTGGGATGAAGACTGGGACCTGAGTCCTGGAAGGGGGGGCGGGGGGCTCACAAGGACATTTCCCACGTGGTCAGCTGTTCTCATGGTCACTGAGCAGAGTACAAGGAGGTACTGGGCCTTCTCCAGCACGCAGGTGCTGCCTCTTCCTGCCCGCTGTCGTTCTGCCTCCCAAGAGGGACATCAGGAGAGAATAAGACTCTCAGACCACCTTTCCCTAGGGCAGGAGAGGCTGCGACGGACAGTGGGATGTAAGACTGTGCTGCTATTTTGGACACAACAAAACGAAAACCCTAACACAGCTTCAGTGTCT
>NW_028089688.1:0-2643 GCF_014824575.4 Sturnira hondurensis
CTCCCCTCCCCACAGCTTCTGGAAATCACCATTCTACATTGTGCCTCTATGACTTTGACTAGTCCAGACACCTCATGTAAGTGAAATCATATAGTATTTGTTCTTTGTGTCCACCCTTTACATCTTTAATAAGCCGGTTGAAATTTCTTATCTCTGGATTTCTGTTGAAATGCCCATCTCTTGTGGATTTTCACTTTTACCTCCTTTATATTATTTTAGAAGGAGGAGGACTTGGAAATAAGAGTCTGGGGTTAAAGACCCATCATTTAGCAGGAGTTGACTCATTCTGAAAAAGGAATATTCCAACAAAAGGATTAGTACTATATGATTTCAGTGGTATGAGGTATCTAGAATAGTCAAATTTATAGAGACAAAAAGTAGAATGGTGGTTACCAGAGGCTGGGAGTAGGGAGTTGTGGGGGATTTTATTGTTTCAAGGGTATGGAATCTTGGTTTGGGATGATAAAAAAGTTCTGGAGGTGGGATGGTGGTGATGGTTGTACAATAATTTAATGCCACTAAATCATATACTTAAAATGGTAAATTTTATGTTATACATATTTTTATCACAGTAAAAACTATTTTTAAAGAAAAGGAATATTTAAGATTTCTATCTTTACTGTACATCATTTTAATACAATCAAGTGTCTGATGGAAAGTTGCTCCTTCAAAATGCTGTGAAAGATGGGGATCTAATTCTGGAAATGACAGTATCTTGTTGTATTGGGCCCATTTACCTGCTGATAATAATGATTAACCCAGGATAAAAAAAAATGCTATCACTTGAAGGCAATGGTGAACAATCTAAAGCAGGTAGGAAGTGAAGAAACTGAGTCTTGTAAGAAGGGAAGGAAACTAATTTATCAGGCTTTTCCTCTGAGGGTACTTCCAGTTATCAGCAACAAATGCATGACACATGGAAAAATGGAGCTAAAATATAAAGTGGTTGTCTTATTAGCTGGAGACTGGAGTTTGATTTTAGGGTTGCCAAAACAGCTGGAAATTGAGAGGGGGGACACCCCAGAAAGGAGGGAGCCATAGGGAGAGGTTATAAAATATGCATATAAATCCCCTTTAAATCCCTGGCTGACTCCTAAAGGGAATATGCTCAGGGTAAGACCTCAGGAAACAAGCTGCAAGTTTTAGCTAGAATTTTAGGCAGAAATTTCAACACAAGTTTGAAGTTTTAGTTTTGAAAAATAGGAAGGGCTTGGTGAGTTCCTAAAGCTTTCTACTGAAACCCAAAACAGCCATGCCTTACAAGTAAGCTCAGGGATAAGGGTAATCAGCAGTCAAAACATCCATGTATAGATTTAATTGCAGACTGGAACTGTAGAATACAGGACACTCAACTTGAAGCCAGGTCATTACCTGTCCTCAGTAATTACCTGTGGTGTGGCTCAGTGAGTTAGGTGTTCTTCCACAAACCAAAAGGTCACTGGTTTGATTCCTGCGTAGGGCATATGCCTTGATTGCTGGCCAGGTCCCTAGTTGGGAGCCTGCAAGAGGCAACCAATCAGCGTTTCTCTCAAGTGCATTGAAAGTGATTGAAGAAGATACACATTCTCAGGGACCTTCAGGAAAATAACAAGTGTTCTAATATGTATGTATTTAGAGTCCTAAAAGAGTGGGAGAAGGATGGAACAGAAAAAATATATCAAACATGAGCATCTCAAAATTCCCCAAATTCAGGGAGATGCATGGACCCACACGTCCAAGAATCAAAAGGGAGTCCACAGCAGTGCTTCATAGCTGCTTCTGCACTTTTTTTCCCCTGAAGTGTATGTGCAGGTGGAAAGTTTGCATAGGGAAATAGTCTGTGTGGGCAGCTACACTGGGGGCCTGAAGTTAAAATTCAATGAATTCTAGCCCTTCGTGGTGTGGCTCAGTGGGTTGGGTGTCCTTCCACAAACCGGAAGGTCACTGTTTTGATTCCTGGTTAGGGCTTATGTCTTCATTGCTGGCCAGGTTCCTGATTGGGAGCCTGCAAGAGGCAACCAATGAGCATTTCTCTCAAGTGCACCGGTATTTCTCTCCCTCTTTTTCCTCCTCCCTTCCCCTCTCTAAAAACAAATAAAGCCTTTTTAAAAAATTCAATGAGCTCTAGGCCCACTGTCAGCCCCATGCAGAAGAATGTAGAGAGCCATACCCACTATGATGGGACTTCAGTAATCAGAGTGCAATGGGCCAGGAAACAGTTACAATGGCTTATTCCTGTATCTGCAGGCTTTGTTTTTTTTAAATTTTTAAAAATTTTTTATTTATTTTTATTTTTAATATATTTTATTGATTATACCATTACATTTGTTCTATTCCCCCCTTCATTCCCCTCCACCCGCACACTCCCTCCCCCACTATTCTCCCCCCTTAGTTTATAACCACGTGTCTCAAGTTCTTTAGATTCTATATTTCCCCCACTATTCTCGCCCTCCCCCCTATCTGTTTTCTACCTACTGTCTATGCTGTTTTCTGTGCCTTCTCCCCCCTTCTCCTCCTCCCACCCCCCTGTTTCTAACCCTCCATGTGTTCTTCATTTCTATGGTTCCACTCCTGATCTAGCTGTCCTCTTGGTTTGCTTTTGTTTTAGGTGTGGTTGTTAATAACTGTGTGTTTGCTGTCCTTTCACTGTTCATATTTTTCATC
>NW_028089688.1:2713-6011 GCF_014824575.4 Sturnira hondurensis
TGCTTCTAGGATTCTCTCCTTCATTTTAGTCTTGGCTAATGTAATTATGATGTGCCTTGGTGTGTTCCTTCTTGGGTCCAACTTCTTTGGGACTCTCTGAGCTTCCTGGATTTCCTGGAAGTCTATTTCCTTTGCCAGACTGGGGAAGTTCTCGTTTATTTTTTGTTCAAATAAGTTTTCCACTCATGGCCGTTTCTTTCCCCCTTCTGGTACCCCTATAATCCGGATGTTGGAATGTTTAAAGATGTCCTGGAGGTTCGTAAGCCTCTCCTCATTTTTTTAAATTCTCATTTCTTCATTCCTTTCTGGTGGGATGTTTCGTTCTTCCTTCTGGTCCATTCCATTGATTTGAGTCCCAGTTTCCTTTCCATCGATATTGGTTTCCCGGACATCTCCCTTCATTTCAATTAGTTTAGCCTTCATATGTTCCTCTAATTTGTGACTGTACTCTACCAATTCTGTGAGCATCCTGATAAATAGTGTCTTAAATTGGGCTTCTGAGAGGCTGGCAATCTGTTGGTTGCTTAGAGTTATTGGCTCTGGGACTTTGAATTCTTCTTGCACCATCTTTTGGGATGTTCATGCCTGTTAAGTAGCAGGATCGGAGCCCTAGGTTTTCACCAGAGCAGGGCAACTCAGTCGCTGGGTTGTGACGTTGTATGTGGGGGCGGGGTCAAAGAGGGACAATGGCTTCCCTCTGCCGCTGCCTGCTGCCGCGACCCCCACCGGCACTGCAGCCACCACTGTCACTAGGCCACGCGCCTCACTGCACTGCACGTGAGTGTGCCACCGCTGTCAGCCCTCCACCACTGGGTTCGCCCCCTGGGGCCTGCGTGGTCCGTCTTACTGCATGCGAATGTGCGACCTTGGTCAGTCTGCCCCGCACCCCGACTAGTTCCGGGCTGCCTGCACTCCTAGGTCTGTCCGGCCGACCCAGCTCCGCTGCTGGCTCCACCTCTCTTACCGTCCTCGTTGAATGGTTCGTAGCTGTCGGACTTCTGTATAATTCTGTTTTCTGGTCTCTGGGTGTGTCTTAGTTCTCCAAAACTTTTGTTGTATGCAAACTTGGTTGTGGGAGAAGGCACAGTGTTTCCACCTATGCCTCCATCTTGGCGGAACTGCAGGCTTTGTAAGTATCTCTCTCCAAGGTACCAGGGCCAGGCTAGGGTGAGGTAAGGTAAACACCTAGGGTGCAAAATTTAAGAACTCATTGCCAAGGTATAACTCCAATAAAGAGAGAGAGGACTTCTCCAGCACATGGCTACCTGTTTAGAGAAGTCCAGATAAAATCTGTCAAAGGAAAGCAATACCACTACAGCATTAGGGATTATGATCCAATGAACAGATTTTAGATCCGCAAGATTATCACAACTAGCATATTAATGTACTGTTAACAAAATGTTTTATCTGGAAGGAGTATGGAGATATTTCAAAAAATTAAAGAGGGATCTACCTTTTGACCCAGTGATCTTACTTCTGGGAATATACCCAAAAGAACCCAAAACACTAATTGGAAAGAACCTAAGCACCCTTATGTTTGTTGCAGCATTATTTACAATTGCCAAGATATGGAAGCAGCCCAAACGTCCATTAGTAGATGAGTGGATAAAACAACTGTGGGACATTTACACAGTGGAATACTACTTGGCTGTAAAAAAGAAGAAAATGTTGTTTTTTGTGATTGTGTAGGTGGACCTGTAGAACATTATGCCAAGTAAAATAAACCAGTTAGAGAAAGACAAATACTATATGATTTCACTCATATGTGGACTCTAAGAAACAAACTGAATTGACAAACAAAATAAAGACAGATTCATAGAGAGCAGGATGACAGCTAAGGTTGGGGGAGGTTAGAGGGTGGAGGGATTGAGCGAAAAGGAAAAAGGACTCGAGCATGGACAACAGTGCAGTGATTGCAAGGGGGCAGGGTGGGGGGCATAAGGGAACTAAATGGTAATGGGAAAAACACAATAAAAAAATAAAAAATAATACAAAAAAACCAAAGCACTTTATCATTTGTGATCTTCATGTGACCAGTGTGGTAGAACAGAGAGCAAGTACAATGTTATTATGCTCCTCTCTTTAGAGTGGAAAAGTAAGACCAGGGAGGGTGATGGTTTGATCTTAGGTGGTCAGTAATTAAGCCAAGACTTATACTCAAGTCTTTTCCGTTCAGATCTCAGCTCTTTCTATTATAGCTAGAAGAGAAAGTCTATTCAATAACTACTTCAGCTCTACTTTATCATGGGCAAAATTCCTTTTTTAAAAAAAATTCAGTTACAGTTGAAGTATATTATATTAGTTTCAGGTATGTTAGACATTTATATAACTGATCAAGTGATCACATTGATAAATCTAGTACCTAGCTGATACCACATTTAGCTATGACAATATTATTGGATTCCCTATGCTGTCTTTTTACATCTTGTGACTATTTTGTAATTACCAATTTGTACTTCTTAATCCCTTCACTGTTTTTCACTCACCCCTCCTAATCCTGTCCCATCTGGAAACTGTCAAAATGTTCTCTCTATGAGTCTGTTTCTGTTCTATTTTGTTTTATAGATTATGCATGTAAGTGAAACCGTCTGGCATTTGTCTTTCTCTGTCTGACTTATTTCACTCAGCATACTACCCTTTAGGTCCATCCATGTTGTTGCAGATGGCAAGGTTGTATTCTTTTTAATGGCTGAGTCATATTCCATTGTGTATATGTACCATTTATTCAGTCATTCATCTATTGATGGACATATAGGTTGCTTCTATATCTTGGCTATTATAAATAATGCTGAAATGAACATATGGGTGTATATGTTTTCAATTCATTGTTTTCGGGTTTTTCAAATAAGTACGCAAAATTGAAATTGATGCATTCTTTTTCACCTCTTGTAGCTTTTGCTTTAAAGTCTATTTGGTATAAGTATTGCTACTTCCAGCAATACTGGTGGAGTTTTTTTTGTTTCCATTTTCATAAAATATCTTTTTCCAACCCTTTACTTTCTCTCTATGTGTGTCTTTTGATCTGAAGTGGGTCTCTTCTGTACAGCACATATAAGGGTCTTGTTTTGTTATCCATTGAGCCACCACATGTTTTTTTCATTACAGCATTTATTCACTTGTATTTAAAGTAATTGTTGGTAGATATATATTTATTGCCATTTTACTATTCATATTTTTATTTTTTCTTATTCCTCATGAAAAAACCCTTAAACATTTCTTTAAATTCTGGTTTTGTGGCATGAACTCCTTTAGCTTTCTGTTTTTTTATTTTTATATTTTTAATATATTTTATTGATTA
>NW_028089689.1:0-528 GCF_014824575.4 Sturnira hondurensis
GGCTGCAAGTATAACAGGGTTCAACAAAGGCTGAGATAATTTCGTGGATGCTCAATTTCTAATAGGTAATTACTGAAGGTAGGGGAAGCCAGGGCTTTCTAAACAGAGGCTAAGAATACCAATTAATTTCTGCAATTAACACCTGTGTCTAAAGACCTGGCACATGCACCCACCACTCACAGCACCAGGCGGGGAGTCCAGCTCTGCCACACTGGCAGGAGGAGAAATGGAGGGCAGGAGAAGGAAAGGAAAGAGGCCAACCTGTCTTTTCAGCATCAGATAAGTTTGGCAAGTAGCTTCCTGTGGCCAACACCAGGAAGAAAGTGGTCAGTTACAGGATTCATGGCTGGGAGCAGAGGCCAGGAACACCTGCCGGGGGGTGTGCATGTGACCCTGCCACTGACTAGCTGTGTTGTCTTGGGCAAGTTACTTAACTTCTCTGAGCCTCAGTTCTTCATCTGTGAAATGGGGAAGACAATATCAACTTCGTAAGGTTTTATACGGATTGAATGAGTTCACTCATTTAAA
>NW_028089690.1:0-574 GCF_014824575.4 Sturnira hondurensis
AGTGCCAGTCTGTGAACCAAAAAGTGGCCGGTTGGATTCCCAGTCAGGGCACGTGCCTGGGTTGTGGGCCAGGTCCCCAGCTGGGGGCATGTAAGAGGCAACCGATTGATGTATTTCTCACACATCAATGTTTCTCTCCCTCTCTCCCTCCCTTCTCTAAAAATAAATCTTTTTTTAAACAAAGAAGAGAACCAGATGGCCTCAGTAAAGTCTAGCCGCATCAGCACTTTTTTTAAAAAATATTTATTTATTTATCTTTAGAGGGGAAGGGAAGGAGAGAGGGAGAGAAACATCAATGTATGGTTGCTTCTTGTGCATCCCCTGCTGGGAACTGGCCCCTGCTGGGAACTGGCCTGCAACCCAGGCATGTGCCCTGACTGGGAATCGAACCGCGAACGTGTGGTTCGCAGGCCTGCGCTCAATCCACTGAGCTATACCAGCCAGGGCCGCATGGGCACTTCTTGAAGACTTCCTAGTGATATTGGGAAGGGCACGTGATGGGACACAAGCAGGAGTTCAGCTTTTAGGATATTTCCAAGAAATGGTGATAACAGGAAAAAAAGGTGAAGGAAAT
>NW_028089691.1:0-826 GCF_014824575.4 Sturnira hondurensis
CTAAGGGTGGGGGGTGGAAAGGGGAGGGAGGTGGGGAGCATGGGGCGGGCGGTGGGCACGGTGGGGAATATAAGACAGAAACCTGTACTTGAACAAGAATTAAATAAAAATTATATTTAAAAAATAATAAAGAAAATATTTAAAAAATAATGGGAGAACTGGACATTTATTTGCAAAAAATAAAACCTAAGCACCAACTTACACCAACACCAAAATAAATTCAGGATGGTTAAAGAATTTATAACAACCCGTGACACCATTAAAGTCCTAGAGGAGAACATTGGATGGAAAATCTCAGATTTTTTATGTAGCAACATTTTTACTGATATGTTCAATAGAGCAAGGGAAATAAAGGAAATAATAAACAAATGGAATCTCAACAAAATTAAAAGTGTCTGCACAGCTAAGGAAACCAACATT
The DNA here is from genome assembly GCF_014824575.4 of Sturnira hondurensis. Classification (NCBI taxonomy): domain Eukaryota; kingdom Metazoa; phylum Chordata; class Mammalia; order Chiroptera; family Phyllostomidae; genus Sturnira; species Sturnira hondurensis. The sequence goes on from NW_028089691.1 coordinate 421, forward strand.
AAAATAAAAGGAGAACCAACTGTATGGGAAAACATATTTGCCAATAATACCTCAGATAAGAGTTTAATCTCCAAAATATATAAAGAACTCCCACAACTCCACTCAGAGAAGACAAGCAACCTAATTAAAAAATGGGCAAAGGACTTGAAAAGACACTTCTCCAAGGAGGACATACAGAGGATCCAGAGACACATGAAAAGATGATCAATGTCGTTAGCTATCAGAGAGATGCTGATTAAGACCATAATGATATACCGCCTGACACCAGTCAGAATGGCCGTCAAAAAGAAAGCAACACACAAGTGTTGGAGAGGTTGTGGAGAAAAGGGAACCCTAATGCACTGTTGGTGGGACTGTGGATTGGTACAACCAAAACAGAAAACAGTTGGAATTTTCTCAGAAAACT
>NW_028089692.1:0-823 GCF_014824575.4 Sturnira hondurensis
CCTCTGCCGGGCAGGAGGACTGCCCCGCCCCCATTATCAGCAGAGGGCTGTGACGTGGCCGAGTGCTCCAAGGACCGGTGGAGCACTCGGCCAAGGATTGGTCAGCCCTAGGGTGGCCCTGAGTACCCCTGGCCTGGCAGTGCCTGGACCAGACACCCTCCAGCCTCTGCTGCCCACCCGTTGCTCCCTGCTGTCCCGGCCCGGGGGGTGGGGGGGCCTCCCTGGACTCTGCCCGCCGTTGCGGGGCCCTTGTCAGGCCTGCGTTGGTACTTTCACACCCGACTTCCAATGATCTGCCCCCGTGAGAAGGGCAGCCATCGTCCCGTGTTAGGGACGAAGAAATGGGCGCAGTGGGGTGGCCCTGCTGGGAAGGGGCTGTGGGTTGAAGTTGGTGGCCCCACCCTGTCCCCCCCCCTGCCCCCGGTCTCCAGGCCGTCTTGTGCTCTTTTGGTGCTGGGGTGGGGTGGGGAGTGTGAGGACCCCCTGTCCCCAGGGCTGGGGAGGATGGTCGGTGCTGAGCTGGGTCCCCGTAGCTGGCCGATCGGCTGGCTTTCCTAGACCTTGGCCACCGAGCTCTTGCCCCGACCCCTGGACCCCTGTCTTTGCCACCCCAAACCCTGGACCCCGCAAATCAGACAGCCTGACTTTTCTCTCCACTATCTTGTGTTCGTCTTTGCAGCGCTCCCTGCGGGGGCTGCATTCTTGCCTCTGGGCGGGGGTGAGCATGGGACTGTGGGCTAGCTCCAATGACCCCCCAGGGACCCTGTGTCTGGGGGGGTGCAGCCTGGGTCACCTCAGCATCCCCAGGGCCCCAAGCTGGGCC
>NW_028089693.1:0-928 GCF_014824575.4 Sturnira hondurensis
CATATGTTCCTCTACTTTGTGGCTAAAATGAACCAGTTCTGTGAGCATCCTGCTCACCAGTGCTTTGAACTGTGCATCTGAAAGTTTGGCTATTTCTTGGTCACTTAGAATTATAGGCTCTGGAGATTAGAGCTGTTCTTCAGTCATAACGTTTGGTCTGTTGGCACCTATTATCTATGAGGGGTGCGGCCTTAGGTGTTCACCAGGGCGGGTCGACCCAGTCGCTGGGTTGTGATGCTGTACATGGAGGCGGGGTCAGAGGGGGAAAAAAATGGCACTTTGCTCCGCTCCACTCTCTCTCAGGTTTCTGTCCCCTCTGCGGCTTCTCACAACTAAATATAAAGACAACAAAGTTTTAGAAACAAAAATGCAGCCAAAACAGTGAAAATTGAACTGTACGGAAGTCCGACAACAACGAACCAGTCAGCCAGACTGGTAAGAGGGGCAGAATCAGCGGCGGAGCGGGGCGGGCCAGAAGGATGGTTTGGGTCCAACCCACCCAGGAGTGGAGGCGGAGGTGGTTGGTGGATCCCAGGTGAGGGGTGGTGACAGGCAGACCCAGTGAGGGTGTACAGTGGCTGGCTGACTGCGGTCACACATTCGCATGCAGATAAACCAAGCGAAGGAGCGAACAGTGAGACAGATCGCTCAGGCTAGGGCCCCAATGATGGGAATTAGAGCCTGACAGCACCAACTGGAAAGACTTTCTCAGGGTTGAGGGGCCCGGAGAGGCTCCCAGGCTCACAGAGAGTTCATTGGAGAGACCCATAGGGTCCTGGAGGGTACACAAGCCCAAACACCTGGGAACCAGCACCAGAGGGGCCCAATTTGCTTGTGGGAGGACCCCAGACTTCCTGAACACAGACTCTCAGGGAGGGCCGGCCCAGGATGTCTTGACCTACCACTATTTAGTTTTCTTATTTATAGA
>NW_028089694.1:0-1034 GCF_014824575.4 Sturnira hondurensis
CGAGTTACATACTTACATCCCCTTTAAAAATAAACTGTCATGCAAGTGCCATGCTGCCTTCTGAGTCTCCACTACTCCCAAAATAAATGTGGGGGTGCAGCCCAGAGCAAGCTGCAAAGCCCCCCATTGCCCAGGAGCAAAGCCTTTCTCATGACTATGCCCAAAGCAGGCTAGAGATCATAGCTGCCCCCTACTCTGCAGCTCAGCCTGCTTGTCCCATTCACTTGCCAAACCATATCCTAGCGAACTAGACTGAGAACACACCCGTCCAAATGTGACATTCTTCCCCAAGCATAGCATGACTCTAAGAGTAAAAAGTCACATAGTTCTTGAGGTTACAGGACGTACAACACACACACACACACACACACACACACACACACACACACACACAAAGGTATGAAATGTGATGTCCCTACAAATAAGTATTTACATTGGTTTCCAGAATATGTGTCATCAGAGTTCCACACTGTAACACAGTAGGACCCGGGTTTGTCAGGCACCAGCAGTCGTCCCCATACCACTGGCTAGTAAAGTTGGTGTTTTGTCTCTGCCTCAGCCTCATTCCTCTTTCTGAACTCATTCTCCCACTTCCTTCGACCCCTACCCTTCACTCCTGGTAGTACTCATTCCATTCTAGTCCTCTACTCACCTTGTCAATCTGACCTTGGAGGGGTCTGATCTCATTCACGAGCAACATAACAGGAAAGAACGTGCCTCAAAGCCCCTCAGTCCAGGAACTGTCACATAAGCCATTAATCTAATCTAAATAATGCTTATGAAATCATAAGCATTATTTCCTTGATCCAGTCTGAGCAGGTGAGGAAGGGGTTTGAGGAGAAAGGGGCCGCTACTGCTCCTGGTGGTTCCCCTCTTTGCCGATGGAGAAGGCTGGTGTTGAGGCCTCTCTGCTCCCTTCACCTCCTGTCACCCAAACCTCCATCATTTAGTGGGTCTCAGATTCCCCAGATGCAAACAGTCCTTTGATGCAGTCTCGGGTGAAGTCAGGGGAATCTTGGCTTCAGAATTTCCCA
>NW_028089695.1:0-610 GCF_014824575.4 Sturnira hondurensis
AGATAGTGATTCCTCTGGTGGATCCAGGCAAAGTAAATTAAAAACCTTCTGGGAAAGATTCATCATTCTAGATGTCTTTGAGAACATTCATGATTCATTGGAAGGCGTCAAAATATCAAAATTAACTAAAGTTTGGGAGGAGTTGATTCCAATTCTCATGGATGACTTTGAAGTTTTGAAGACTTCAGTGAAAGAAGTAATTGCAGATATTGTGGAAATGGAAACCCCCACCCCCCCACCCCCCAGAATTAGAAGTGGATGGATGGAACCAGAGAGCATTATGTTAAGTGAAATAAGCCAGGAGGTGAAAGACAAAGACCATATGATCTCACCTCTGAGTGGAACCCAATCAACAAGACAAACAAATGAGCAACATAGAACTAGAGACTTGGATGTGGAAAACAAACTGACAATAACCACAGGGAAGGGGGGAAGGATTAATGGAAAGAAGAATGGAAAAGGGCAAGCAAAGGAACATGGGTAGAGGACTCAGAGGCATGGACAAAGGAGGGATTGACTGTGGGAGTGTGGGTGGATGAGGCAGGGGAGGTCAACATGGAAAAGGTGGCACAACTGAAACTGAACAATAAATAAAACAAAAAGAAATCAC
>NW_028089696.1:0-1664 GCF_014824575.4 Sturnira hondurensis
ACTAGAGTCCCCTTTTCCCCACAACCTCTCCAGCACTTGTTGTTTGTTTCTCATTCTATTTTTTTCCATTACCCTTTAGTCCCTTTATATAAGCCCTGCCCCGGGCAATCACCACACTGTTGTCTATGTCCAGGAGTCCTTTTATATTTAGTTCAATCCTTCCACCCCCTCACCTCCCACCCCACTAGCTGTCATCCTGCTCTCCAACTATGAGTCTGTCCCCTTTTCCTAGTCAGTTCAGTTCGTTCATTAGATTCTACATGTAAGTGAGATCATATGGTATTTGTCTTTCTCTGATTGGCTTATTTTACTTTGCATAATGTTCTCTAGGTCCATCAGTTTTGTTGCAAAGGGTACAACTTTCTTCTTTTTTACAGCTAAGTAGTGTTTCATTGTGTAAATGTCCATAGTTGTTTTATCCACTCATTTACAGATGGCCACAAGATATGGATGGTTGCTTCCATATCTTGGCAATTGTAAACAAATGCTGCAATGAACATAGGGGTGCTTAGATTCTTTTTTTTAAATCTTAAATTCTTTTGAAGAGTGTTTTCAGTTCCTCTGAATATATTCTCAGAAGTGGGACCACTAGGTCAAAAGGCAGAATTATTTTTAATTTTTTGAGGTATCTTCATACTGCTTTCCAGAGTCATTGCACCAATCTGAATTCCCACCCATAGTGTAAAAAGATTCCCTTTTCTCTGCATCCTTGCCAGCACTTGTTGTTTGTTGATTTATTGATGATAGCCATTTTGACAGGTGTGAGATGGTATCACATTGTGATTTTAATTTGCATTTCTCTGATGCTTGAGGACATTGAGCATCTTTTCCTATGTCTATTGGCCATCTGTGTTTGGAGAAGTGTCTATGGAGGTCCTTTGCACATTTTTATTTATTTTATTTATTTTTTAAAATATTTTATTTATTTATCTTTAGAGGGGAAGGGAAGGAGAGGGAAAGAAATATCAATGTATGGTTGCCTCTCGTGAGTCCCCTGCTGGGAACTGGCCTGCAACCCAGGCATGTGCCCTGACTGGGAATTGAACCACGATCCTCTGGTTCGCAGGCCCGTGCTCAATCCACTGAGCTATACCAGCCAGGGCATCTTTGCACATTTTTATATTGGGTCATTTGTGGTTTTGGGGGTGTTGAGTATTGTAATACTTTATAAATTTTGGATATTAATCATTATCAGGTGTATCTGCAAATATGGTCTCCCATTCTGTGCATCACCTTTCTATTTTATTGATAAATTTCTTGGCTATGCAAACATTTTCAGTTTAATGCACTCCCATTTGTTTATTTTATTTTATTTTTTGTTTCCCTTGCCTGAGGAGCTTTATCAGATAAAATATTGTTCAGAAGAATGTCTGATATTTTGCTATGTTTTCTTCTGGGATTTTTATGGCTCAGGGTCTAACATTTAAGTCTTTGATCCATTTTGAATTTATTCTTGAGTAAAAAAGTAGTCTAGTTTCATTTTTCTGCACATATCTGTCCAATTTTCCCAACACCATTTATTGAATAAACTCTCTTTAGCTCATTGTATGCGCTTGCTTCCTTTGTTGAATATTAATCGACTATAAAGGTATGAGTTTATTTCTGGGATCTCCATTCTGTTCCATTAATCTATGTGTTTGTTTTTTATGCCAGTACAAATGATG
>NW_028089697.1:0-502 GCF_014824575.4 Sturnira hondurensis
GGTGGGATGCTCATATCTGGTGGGGAAACTGCTAGGCCTCGGCCAACTTCTCGCAAGTGAACAGCCGGCTCTGAGTGGCTTGTCACCCAGGCATGGCCCAAACTACCTGAGAGGTAGCATGGAAGCCGAGAGGATGGAGGAATGGTTCTCCCAACCCGAGGCCTCCGACTGAATCCAAAATTGCCCGGGAGGCAAGCCTGGCCCCGGAGAGGAAGGCACGTGTTGCTAACATAGGTCAGAGTGCTGCGCGCGCTCTCCTGCGCCCCCCTCTCTTCCCCTGTCCGTCTTCCTGCTGCTGTTTTATTTTTGTCAGGTTGTGGGCGGGGGCTAGGGAATCAGGTGTCCCCCCCCGAGGAGCAGGTAGCACAGGCCGACAGTGAGCTGCTGATGCCGTGACTGGATCCTGCGGGCCCCTGACTTTAACATAAGTGCTCCGGGTCACAGTTGGACTTGCGCGTTGACATTAACTTTCTGGAATTTTTAGTGCTATGAACTTAAGGTC
>NW_028089698.1:0-620 GCF_014824575.4 Sturnira hondurensis
CATGAACTAAGGTGGGGGGGTGGGAAATACAGGTGGGAGAGGGGGTGCAGGGCAGAGGAGAATAAAGCGGGGGAATGAGACAACTTTAATAGTATAATCAATAAAAAATATATATTTCTTATTTTTTAACATTAATAGTAATATTTTATTGCAGTGATAGTCAAATTGTTTTTTTTATTTTTTATATTTTATTTTATTGTTTTTTATTTAATTCTTATTCAAGTACAGTTTTCTCTTTTATATTCCCTGCCCTGCCCCCGCCCAGTGCTCCCCACCTCACTCCCATTTCCGCCCCCCACCTTAATTATTGTCCATGTGTCCTTTATACTTATTCATGTGAGTCCCTCCCCTTTACCCCTATGATTCTCTCGCCTCTCCTCTCTGGACCCTGTCAGCCTGCTCTGTATTTGAGTGTCATTGGTCATATTTTGCTTGTTTGTTTGTTTTGTTGTTTAGATTGCTGTTAAAGGTGAGATCATATGGTATTTGTCTTTCACCGCTTGGCTTATTTTGCTCAACATAATGTTCTCCAGTTCCATCCATGATGTTGCAAAAGGTAGGAGCTCCCTCTTCCTTTCTGCAGCATAGAATTCCATTGTGTAAATGTACCATAGCTTTTT
>NW_028089699.1:0-553 GCF_014824575.4 Sturnira hondurensis
ATCAATCTTTCTTTCTTCTTTCTTTCTTTCTTTCTTTCTTTCTTTCTTTCTTTCTTTCTTTCTTTCTTCTTTCTTTCTTCATAAGCATACACAGTAGGCAAGCAGCTGTTCACTCTTCTCAAGTATAAAGTCCATTGGAGCTAGGATTTTTGTCTTTTGTGGACCACAGTATAGTATATTGCACATAGTAGGAGCTTATTCAATGTCTGCTGAAAAATGTTCAGGGCATGCTGTGTGTAAAATATTGAGCTATGTGGGAAATAAAAGATAAGTGCATATGATAAATGGCCTCTTGAACAAGATGGAAAGGAAGGGTGGATCCTTGTCAGGCCGTTCCCACTGTCTCCCCAGCACCTCCCACTGTTCCAGTAGATGGATGACTAAGGGAGGAGTGGGGGAGGGAGGAGTAGGGAGCTATAGGTCCAGCCACGTGATTCATGGGGCCCAGTGGAAAATGAAAATATAGGTCTCCTTGTTCAAAAATGATTAAGACTTTTAATCCAGCAATAGCCAAACATTAAGTCGTGTGAGAAGTGCTTTGGAGTGTGGGCTT
>NW_028089700.1:0-1001 GCF_014824575.4 Sturnira hondurensis
AACCACCTGGGTGTACTTGGTATTCTTCCTTTGCAACCTAGCAAACATTTTCATTTTACAACGTTAATCAGATCAGTTGGCATCTACATCTGAAGGTGGCAAGAAAGCAGAGAAGGCATCATATACAAAGGTGTGTGTGCCCCGGAGAGGGAGGGGACAACTCCTGTTTAGGTGTCTGTTGGTCTCCATCTGCCTCTGTCTGTAAGTACAGACACTAACATGAGTAGGAAGCTGAATGGAAGGGTTGACATGTCTTTCTCTATTCTGGCCTTAGCTCCATAAATACATGTTTCTAGGGAGGAAATGTTCAGCCAACCCTGGGACCCAGCACACCTCTAATGCTACAGCTAGGAACAACTCAAGAACTTTGAAAGGTCACAATGAGGGAAATGAACATCTGAAAATGGAGCTGTAGGCTGCCATCCACGAGCAGGTAGTTATGTCTGCAAGGCCATGGCCACTTAAGACTTGATTGGGTAGCTGAATATCGACATCAAGTTAAGCACAAAAGAATATGTTCTCCTAGTCATCTCTTGCATCCTGACATGATTTGTAAAATTGGGCACAAGCCTGGAAAAATGCAGCAAAAGGCCCTATAACCATAAGCCAGCATGAGAGCTTAGCAAGTTATTCCACCCAGATCAACTTCTGTTTAGGGGTGACAAGGGAGGCATCCTTTCCTAGGGCCAGACAAAACAAATTTTGGCTCCTGTGTGCTATTTCATGATTCCATCCATGAATGAAGTTTAATATGCCCCCTGCTGCGGCCAAATCTGTTTGGTGTGCAGGGGACGGAGGCAAGGTGTCTGTTTTTCCCTTCCACCTCATCCTTCCTCCCTGCCAGACCAAGCTCCTTAGAGGACCCGGTGTAATGCACACCCCTGTGCCCGGAAGGCCCCCAAGCCAGTGCTGCCCCCTCTTGGCTGTCAGATGCTGGTACACGGTTGCTGAACCTCAGTGTTCTGGGGCTGGCAGCCAGTGCAGAATGAGCAGTTTAGTTT
>NW_028089701.1:0-787 GCF_014824575.4 Sturnira hondurensis
TCCGTTCTTACTCTGATTGCTTTGTAGGGGAAGCAGGGTCAATTTGAGCCTCATGTGACCTGAACAACAACATCCTACTCTTTTAATTCTTCCTCTGCCCATGAGCATTGAATCCTCTTGGTGAATTCATTACTGGTGAATTTCAAAAGCATCATTCATTTTAAATCCCTCTCTTTCATGAGAATTTACTCTCCTAGGTCATGCACCATCTCCACCCTTCAACATATCATACTCTGAGATCATGTAGTTCGTGTCAGCATCCAACGCCAGAGTTTCATATATAGCAGGAAGACATGCAAATAGGGCCCCTCTACTCATGAAAAGCAGCCTAGCCTTGAGTCTGTAGCTCTGGGACAGGAGCCCAGCTGAGGACTCCCAGGTGTTCTCAGTTCTTGCTCAGGACAGAACACAGACCACTCACCATGGGGTTTGGGCTCAGTTGGGTTTTCGTTGTTGCTATTTTAAGAGGTAATTTATGGAGAATGCGAGACACTGAGCATGGGAGTGTACATGACTGAGAAAAAGAGTGGAGAGTGACAGTTTCCTGACCAACATTTTTGTGTTTGCAGGTGTCCAGTGTGATATGCAGCTGGTAGAGTCTGGGGGAGGCTTGGTGAAGCCTGGAGGTTCCCTGAAACTCTCCTGCCTGGCCTCTGGATTCACCTTCAGTAGCTACAACATGAACTGGGTACGCCAGGCTCCAGGAAAGGGGCTGGAGTGGGTCTCATACATTAGTAGTAGTGGTGGTAGCACATACTACGCGGATTCTGTGAAGGGCCGATTCACC
>NW_028089702.1:0-1074 GCF_014824575.4 Sturnira hondurensis
CTCGTGGCCCTGCGGCCACCCGCCCGAGACAGGCCCGGAGCAGAACGCGAGACACCGCGCCGGGAAAGTCACAATTGGGGGTGGGGCGCGTGCGCACGCGTATGCAGATGAGCAGGTGCGCAGAGGCTGCCGGGCATACTCCGCCTGCAACTCCACGTCCCACGTCCCGAGACGCAAACGCCGTGGAGGCTGTTCTCGCGATGGGCAAGTTTGGGATGGGGGACGCTCTGGCGGCGGGGGTGCGGAGGCGGCATGAGAAAAGTCACCGCGGGTGAAAAGAGAGGCGAGCGTGAGGGTTCGCGGGGAGGCGGGCAGAGCAACTCATACTTACCTGGCAGGGGAGATACCATGATCACGAAGGTGGTTTTCCCAGGGCGAGGCTTATCCATTGCACTCCGGATGTGCTGACCCCTGCGATTTCCCCAAATGTGGGAAACTCGACTGCATAATTTGTGGTAGTGGGGGACTGCGTTCGCGCTCTCCCCTGGCTTTGTGGTACAATGTCAGATCTCAGGAGCTGCTCTGGAAGCTGCAGTGCGACTTTGGCGGTACTGGTCTTGTACTCACGGGTAGAAAAGCTGGGCGCCTCCGGGGAGGTTGCTAGCCGCCATTGAGCGAATGAAGAGCGTTTTGTGGGTGACTTGGTGTCTCTAGGCTGACAGAGCAAGATACTTATTCTTGGGGTGCTACGGTGAACTGCAGGTGTGAGGGGCTTGGGCAGAAAGCCGCGGGGATCTGCGTTTGTATTCACCAAGGCACCCGTACGCTTACTACGGGGCTTCGGAGTGTACGCTCCCAGGTGTGCAGAGGAGAGGAGGGCGGGGCTTTCTTTCCTCCGTGCGCCCGTGGGCGCCGAGCTATGGGGAGTTTCCCCAGAGCAACGAAGGGCTGCTGGTTGGCTGGTGGGTCGTCTTGGCCGGGGCTGAGAGCAGTACGAAAATTCACTCCACCGGGTGTGGGTGGAGGGGGGCGTTTTGATCTCTCCGCCTGCAGACAGCTTAATACAAGATTCGACTGAAACCGCGCTCCCTGATTGACGAGCCTCCCGGTCGCTTCCGCATTTTCCCAAAACCC
>NW_028089703.1:0-538 GCF_014824575.4 Sturnira hondurensis
ACACACCTGTCTAGCGTCTGATTGGGTAGATCGCATTTGTTGCCCTGGATGGAAGCCGGAAAGGCAGTTCCACCTCCCTGTGCTCACAGACGTCCCACTCCCGGCTGTTCTCTCATGCAGAGCCACCCCCTGTGGCCTCGAATCGCAGCCCGGCCACTTGCAGTGGTGTCCAAGTCACCCTGCCTCAGACTCACCCACCCTCTCATCACCCCCACGGCACCGACTCGCGCTTGCTCCGCGTGCAGAGCTGGTCAGGCCCTTCCTCCACTGAGGCATGTTTTGGGGTCCCAGAAAGAGGCACGTCCACGTGTCAGGTGCACAGCCTTTGAGGGGCTCCTCCTCTGGCCTCGTCGGCCCCTCTCCCCATGCCCCTGCTCGGCCCACCTTTTGCTTGTAGGAGAGCGTGGATCAGTCTCAGTTCAAGGTTGGCTGGTTTTTCCTCCCGATTCCGACAAAGGGCATTCGAACGCTAACGAGGTGTCTCTATTCCCTGCTCGTCCATCACGAGCGTGCAAACCCTGAGCTTCACACGATAGCT
>NW_028089704.1:0-553 GCF_014824575.4 Sturnira hondurensis
TCCCTAGGGAATGTGAAATCACTTCAAAAACGCTTTTCTATATTATCACATAGTAACTAACAGGTTTGAACGTGGCCCCTCCAGGGAGAAAGCTCAAGGGCTCAAACCTGGAGTCATCCTCCCTCACATTCCCACAGGGAAAAATGCCTCTTCACACAAGAGACTCAGTTTCACCATGACATCCCTCAACAGGAGGTAAAAGCAGAGGGTGCATAAAGGTTGTAAATGGGGAAAAAGAGAGTGGTGTGAGGGGTGAGGGGTGATGGTGTGAGCAAAGGCTGGGGACCTACAGGCAGGGCATCTGATTAGATGGGGGCACAGTTTGGTTGTGGTTAGAAACAAGTGAAGGCAGTCTAGGGAAGCTTTATAGAAAGCCTGGATGCCCCACCCCCATCCAAGAACTTTTGGTCATTTGAGTCACTGAAAATTTTTGAGAAAAAAAGTCATCACAATTGTTTTCATACACAGAAATTTTAAACTAGGAATCATACAATCTGGACGATTTTGTTGATTAGAACAAGTCATTTATCTCCTCTGAATCCGTTACCTTGTC
>NW_028089705.1:0-567 GCF_014824575.4 Sturnira hondurensis
TTGCTTATATGTTTTGTTGATTAGGTTACACTTGTAAGTGAGATCATATGGTTTTTGTCTTTCACTGCCTGGCTTATTTCACATAGCATAATAGTCTCTACTTGTTCCCATGCTGTCATGAAAGGTAGGAGCTCCTTCTTTGTTCCTACTATGTAAACATACCACAGTTTTTTTATCCACTCATTTACTGATGGGCACTTGGGCTCTTTCCAGCACTTGGCTGTTGTCAATAATGCTCCTATGCACATAGGGGTGAGTTGGTGTTTCAGGATTCTAAGGATATAATCCTAGCAGTGGAATTGCTGGGTCAAAAGGTAATTGCATTTTTAATTTTTTGAGGAACTTCCATACTGTTTTCCACAGTGTCTGCACCAATCTGCATTCCCACCAACAATGTACTAGGGTTCCCTTTTCTCCACAACCTCACCAGCACTTATTACTTGTTGATTTGTTTATTCTGGCCATTCTGACCGGTGAGAAGGGGTATCTCATTCTGGTTTTACTTTGTACCTCTGTGATGGCTAGTGATGCTGAGCATCTTTTCATGTGTCTCTGGGCCCTCCAATG
>NW_028089706.1:0-691 GCF_014824575.4 Sturnira hondurensis
TGAGGATGCGGAGAAAGGGGAACTCTTTTGCACTGTTGGTGGGAATGCAGATTGGTGCAGCCACTATGGAAATAGTATGGAATTCCCTCCCTGAAGTTTTCTTTTTTATTATCTAAAAAAAAAAAACAGTCACACAGAGAACAAAATTTTGTGGACAGACTTACATGTAACTGCAAGTATGGCTTGTCTATTCCGCTAGTTTCTCCAGCCCACTTAAAATATGTCTTACAATTCTGTTTTCATGCTTGAAAACCACAGTTGTATGAAGAAGACATGAAATCCTCTTTGAAAAGGACTTACTATTCCTTAAAGTTGGTAACTTCCCAGTCTCTTCAATACTCAGTACCGTGTCCCTTAAAGGGCTTATGTGCAGCAACACAATAGACAGGGCTGCCCAGGGTTCCCAGGAGTGACACAGAAAAGGAACAGACACTCTGGCCCCTTATTTAGCAGGAGATAAAATATAGCAACTTAAAGGTCACTGCCTCATTAAGATTGAGAAAGGAACCATTCATTTCCTTGATGTTTACATTCTAGAATGAGTTTGAAAGGAGGACCATAAAGAATATAAATATTTATGGACATTTTAAAGGACATTACCCCAAAGTCATTTTCACTACCAGTCTCTGTGAAGCATTCTCAGCCGTGATAGTTCATAGTTTAAAAGTCAATACAACAATTTTGAAAGGGC
>NW_028089707.1:0-554 GCF_014824575.4 Sturnira hondurensis
TAGACCAGCAAAATCCTTGGAGTGACTCGGTAAATCTGCAGGAGTAACACACCCAAACAAAGAATATGTTACCTCTACAATCCAAAAGGGGCCCATCAGGTGTTGTGCCCTTTTTTGCTTATAGCAGAGGCCCAATGTAACAACTTCTTCACATTGGAAGAGATATTTTGACATGCTGCACATCACTGGACTCAAAAAAATCACTCAGAAAGAGGCCCGTGATTTTTATCAGGGTTATTTTCTACCTCTCACAAACATATGTCTTGCCATATGTTTAGAGTGACAAGAGTGTTGCTACTCCTGGCTTATTAAGTCCAATTACCATGATATCACTGATAGAATGGACTGGTAGGATGTCTTGTGAAAGGGAAAGACGTTCACAGTTCTGAGAACTAAATCATGACATGAGAATGAGAGTCCATATAACACTCAGGAAAGACAGTGAAGGCATATAGCTGGCCTTGCCAGCTGATAACAACCCCTGTGGTTTTTGTTAACCACAGGGTTTGGAGGAAAAGAAAATCATTTGTCAGATCAGAAGTTTCATACAGGTT
>NW_028089708.1:0-663 GCF_014824575.4 Sturnira hondurensis
TTCTAGGAAAACAATGTTGACAGTGTTTCTAACTCCAGGATAATAGTTCTGTCTCAGACAAGCTAAACAGAGTAATGTTTTGGATCATGTACATCGCGTATTTCACGGCCGCTTAAGTTTTCCGAAATCGTTTTGTCCCAACGAAGTAGGAGAGCAGAGAAAAGGCATCTCAAATCACGTTTTCTTCCTGGAATGAGTCAGCAGGTATGAAGGCTCAGGTAACTTTAATCGTAGCGGAGCTTCTATTGAAAGGTTCACTGAAACGCATTGTTTCCAGTAGAAAATCACAAGGAAGAACAGACATTCATGTACTCTGCAGTACCTGATTGGAACAAACCCCATTCTGAATGCCAAAAAGTAAAGAAGATGAGCAGTTTTCTTCTTTCAGGCAACTGAGTTTCCCTGTGTTCTAACCACTATGAAATGTTGGGGACTTGGGAAATCTCTGGGAAGGAACAAGTTCCTTACAAAGCTTGTTTGAGGAAAACTCTGTCTGAAATGATTCCAACCGAACTGCAGGCAACTCCTTTTAGAGATACAGAAATGCGATGTTCTTTGAAATACTTCAGCTTTTCTGGCAGTTCTGAGAAAGTGTTCTTGAGCGAGAGAAAGTTTCCTCTTAAATACTACACCAAAACATTTACCAATTCACTGGTTTCCACA
>NW_028089709.1:0-2838 GCF_014824575.4 Sturnira hondurensis
TATGCGGGTGGCAAACCAGTGTGGGGTAAGGCAGCGTGCAAGAGCACCCCTGCCATGACATTCTCCCGTGGGTGATCATGCCTGCTTTGTACTTTGGCTACTGTGCAATTTACGGGCCCTGAAGGTTGTGCGAGTCCTCCCAAAGATGGGAATGGAACCAGACCTGTTGTTGTTGGGACCCCTTGCATTTGCATGCTGTGTTCAGAGGAGTGAACTGAGGAACTCGGGCCTTGGCAGCCGGCGGACTCCTCCCCATCTTTGTCTTCACGTGTGCTCCAGGATGTATACGGACGTGGTTTTCTGGTGCCTGCACGAGGGGACAGCGCATAGTAGGTTTCACAGGCCGGACAGCTAAAACGCACTTAAGAAACAGGCACAAAGGAGGTGCTGGGAAGTGCCCTGCCTGGTTTCAGGGAGTACAAGTGCCTCCCATGGCTTAGGACGGGGTGAGCAAGCTCCTGAATGAGAGCCGCAGTTAGTTCTCAGTCTGACGCCCTATGTGCATCTGTTCTCACAGGAGGTGGGCAGGCAGTGGTGGAAGAGACTTTTCATACTTTTCAGAATCTTTTTACCAAAGAAATGAGGGGACGTCCTGGGTCCTGCCCCACCAAAACTGCTTCTGTGCCATGTTTACCTATAATTTTCTAAATGACCATGTATTTATTGCCTTATACTCCACTTGATGAACATTTTCAGGCAGAAGAGTCGAAGCCACCTTACCCTCGCATTTTGTACAGAGGTCCTGTAGGAGATGGCCCTTGGCAGGTCCCTCTAATATTTTCATTTGTGGAAGAGGCTGTGCTGCTGTTTACTTTACCAAAGGAGCTTCCCTACCACCGGTGAAGAGGGTGAAGCCTTATCCCCGGAAAAGCTGCTCTGGACATGACCCGCATCCACCCATTAGACTTTGTCCCTGCAGACGGAGGCAAACTCAGTGTCATCCACCTGAAGTGGAATTCCTGGAGCGGTATTCCACATCACCTTAGGACGTTTCCTGCAAAGTGAAAGGGACAGATCAGGAAACTGCAGCTGGGAGCTACTTCATTAGTAGCTGCAGGACATTCAAGGCCTAGCCAAGCAGGAGGTGCTCTCCACCCTCCGTGAAAATGTGGTCTGCTTGAACCCCGAAACTTGGTCTGATGGACTTCTTCTGAGAATGTGGGTCTTTGGAGCTGCCGGTAGTTTGCTGATTGCCAAAATGCCTTGTGTGCTTTGATGCCTTTTCAAATAACTTTCCCGGTTTGGGTTGTACAGGAGAGCGGCAAGGGGCAAACTTTGGGGGGATATATAGCAGTCACGGCCTAACTGAGGGAGAGAGATTCAGGGAACCGCTTCATTAGACAAGGAAACGCATCTCGACACCATGTGGGAGACCCGTGTGGGGTAAGACAACGTGCAAGACAACCCCCGTAATGACCTCCTCCCGTGGGTGAGCAGGCCTGCTTGGTGCTTAGGCTACTGTGTGACTTGCGCAACCTTTCCTGAAGGTTGTGCTAATCCTCGCCCACACCAAAATGTAACCAGAGACCTGTTAGTGTTGTTATTCCATTGTACGTGCTTGCATTTTTCAGAGGAGTTAACTCAGGAGTTTGTGTCTGGGGAGCTCCTAGACCCCTCCTCATCTGAATCTTTGTGTGTGCTTCATGATGTATACAGAATTTGTTTTCTGGTGCCTGCACGAGGCACCACGGCCTAGTAGGGTTCATGGGCCAAACAGCAACAATTCATTTAAAAAGCAGAAAAGAAGGAGATGTTGGGAACTGCTCTTCCTGGTGTCAGGAAGTGTAACTGCCTCCCATGGCTTCCAAGGAGTGAGCAAGTTCTGGCACAGAAGCCACAAGGAGACGTAGCTTGTCTCTGCTAGGAAACGCTGCCTCTGCTCTCTCCTCAGTTCCAAGAGCACCTTCAGATCATCAGAGGCAGGTAAGACTCCACAGAGGAGGGAAAGCTAACCCAGGGCCCATCGCTTTGGAAGCTATCATAGAAGGTCTGCGGGTGCTGCAGCCAACAGGGAGTATGGACCCTCACCCTGCACATATCCTGATATAGCCCAGAGCCCACGTTCTTTGGGAGGAGCGCTTCCTGGCCCTACGCCACTGAAGCCTGAGCCCACTGTGATGGGGGAGGCAGTGCAGCCCCTTGCCAGCAAGAACAGGATCCCGGGTTAGCTGGCATCAGAAGGAAGGCCTAACAATCCTGTGAAGCCTGCTTTGCTATGATTGCTTTTAGTTAAAGGACAAGTGCTACCCCGGAAAGTGAGTTTGTTGTCCCACAGTTGTGAAGCGCTTTGGCTGAGAGACCATGGCTTAGAAGCTGCCTTAAATGTTCTTGGTGTACTACCTTCCTTTTCTGCCTCATGAAGATTAGTAACTTGAAGCTGAAGTTCTGTTGAAGAACCGACAAACAAACACGCAAAAAAAAAAAAAGGTAAAAGCTTGTCCAGGCAAGGGTAAAAGCCTTTCTAATCAAGGGAATTCGCGCATTCTGACTATGACATGCAGGCGGAGCCTATGGTCTGATTTGCACCACTTTTCCAGCTATCAAAATGAAAATGATCCCACCTGCTCAGTTTTCGTCAGGAATGCATTGCTTGATAATAAAGTAGAATGAATCAGACAATCTTTTACAAATTGTCCCAGAATGAGACTCTTTCTTTTTCAAACCACCTTGACTATAATCTACTTCTGGCGCATTTTAAATACAAGAATCATATGCAGGAGAGGATCCTCCCCGTCATCTTTCTGTACAAAAGAACAGAGTAGCTAAGACATGCAAGCACTGAGTGGTTTCTGACTGGGGAGAAATCCTTGGGTGAATGTGGAAAGCATTATGAAGCTA
>NW_028089710.1:0-786 GCF_014824575.4 Sturnira hondurensis
AGGGCCCAGCACTTCAGGGTGACCTCGTGGTCAGAGATGGGGTGGCGGGTCAGGTGTGTCTTTGGAGGGTCTGAGGGGAGGGTGAGAAAATTCAGGGAGTCTGCATGGTCATGGGACACTCCAGCAGTGCTCCTGTGACCACCCTGAGAGTGGACAGGACAGCGGGGGTGGGGGAAGGGAGTGAACCACCCAGACACCAGCCTGGACAGAGGCTTCTGACATAATCTGTTATTTCCTTGGAAAGTTCCAGAATCATGGTGAGAACCTAGGGTAGGAGTGTCCAGGTCTCTAAGGGGAGACACAGACTCAGGTGGAGGCTGATGACTCAGCAAACCCAGAGTCAGGCCTCCAGAGAGGGTCTCAGCCCCAGAACCAGGAGCAAGTCCTAGTGCCCCAGGTGCTGCAGGGTATGAGGGACCTGCTGTGGGTGTTTCAGGGAGAGGCTGGGTCCCTTTCTGTCCTTCAGAGAAAGCTAGGCCTGGGAGTGAGTCACAGAATGAGGACACCTGGGGGACTGTTCCCTCTCCCCAGCAGGAGGGACATACTGACACTGCCCCATTCCCCTCCTCTCCTTGTAGGAAGCCGCCCCAGCCCACAGATCCCGTCCTCCGGGGGGCTGGCGCCCTGGTACCTGCTCGGAGCAGCGTCTCATTCACCTTCCCCAGGAGTAAGTGGAGGCGACGCACACACGTGTCCTCCAGGAAGAACCTCCGAATGTCCGCGTCAGGGACCCCCACAACGTCGCTCCCGCTGATCCCCGAGGCCGCGGTCCAGGATCGTAGGTCC
>NW_028089711.1:0-955 GCF_014824575.4 Sturnira hondurensis
CCCAGGCTTCTCTGATTCAGCCTTCCTCAGTGTCTGGGTCTCCTGGACAGTCGGTCACCATCTCCTGTGCTGGAAGCAGCAGTGATGTTGGGTATGGTAATTATGTCTCCTGGTACCAACAACAACCAGGCATGACCCCCAAACTCCTGATATATGCTACCAGCAGTCGGCCCTCAGGGATCCCTGCTCGCTTCTCTGGGAGCAAATCTGGCAACACGGCCTCCCTGACCATCTCTGGGCTCCAGGTTGAGGACGAGGCTGATTATTACTGTGCTTCATACAGGAGCCCTAACAGTGTTCCACAGTGGTGCGAGTTCATGGGGAAGTGAGACCAAAACCTCCTTGGAACTCACTCAAGTCCCTTTAATCATAAATTCAGGCTTTCATTTGTTTATTCTTTCTTATTATTTTATTTTTAAATAATTGCAAACTTAAAATTTTAAAGATAATATAAAGAAATCTTATATAATCTTTTTACTGATTTACCGCATGTTAACACTTTACCATATTTGATTTTCATTATAGTTCCCTATTTTTCATCTCAGTATATATATACATATGTGTGTAAGTATAGGTATTGCACATATGTAATATATATACATAATACATGCACCCACACATAACATTTATTTTCTGAGTTATTAAGCTATATGCACCAGCACCTCATTTTAATATCTATTTTTCTAGAAGTCAAATCCCATAAGATACACCATTTCAAGGTGTATAACCCTGTCCTTTCTGTCATATTCACGAGTATCTGCACCCATTGCACTCTGGAACTCCAGGACGTTTTCATCCCCCTCAGTGTGAGACCTCATCCCTTAAGTTCTCTCCCGTCTCCCTCTTCTTTCAACCCCTCCCAACCAGTCACTTACTTTCTGTCTCTCAGGGTTTGTCTATTCTGGACATGGCACACAAGTGGGATCACACACTACCCAGTCTTTTGTGTTTGATT
>NW_028089712.1:0-835 GCF_014824575.4 Sturnira hondurensis
ACACATTCGCGATCATGCTCAGCACGTCTGCCGGCAGCGCGTCTGTGGAGACACTTCGGGGTCAGTGCCCTGCAGGGCCCCGGCTCCTGCCCACACTGCCCTCCTGTCACCCAGCCCCATCCCTGCTGCCTCACAGCCCCGGACACTGGCTTTCAAAGTCTGCATCCCTTGTGATCTTTCAGGAAAGCCATCCTGAGAGCTCTGGGCGGTGCTACTTGTCACCTGGCACAGCCGCATCGGCCACAAGACGTTTTGGACACAGGAGTGCCTGGCACTTACCCCTCCTCCCAGACCCTGCCCTGGCCACAGTCACCAATGGCTGCGTGTCCACCCACCAAACCTGCCTTTTGTTCCCTTGTACCTGGTCTGGATCAGGGCCCCCTGAAAGAGTCTCTTGTTTTTTGGTGGTTTTTTTTTGCCAATTCTATTCCTGTTTATTCAACAAGTTGATTTTGAACTAGTTCTCCAAATCCAATTGGAATAGCAGAGAGTTAATTCTCCAATTAGTTTAAAAAATACTGTGTTTTATCAACTGCTGCTGTCGTCCTGTGAGTGAATGGCAGTCACACCTTCTGGCTGACCTGTGGGAAACGCTCCCAGTGACACCCCTTCGCCCCCGAGCGAGGTCCTGCCCCCCCCCCCCACTGCTGCTGCGTGGCGGGCCGGGCTGCCGTCTGCACTCACCCGTCAGGAGTTGTCCCCGTCCCAGGCGAGCCTGCCGCTTCATCGCCCGCACCGAGGTCTCCATGATCTCCGCTGCGCGGGAAACGGCCTGGCTGGTCGGCTCTGGGAGTTTGGAAGCAGACAGGAGCTGAAACGGAGAGATGATCTCCCT